>NW_028174866.1:208725-276225 GCF_963971535.1 Notolepis coatsorum
ATCTTCAGCCTGACAAAAACACAATGTTGATTCAACGATTTTTTGCTATCTGGGATACATACAGACACGCACATACCCCCACCCGCGACACATACACGACATACAGATAGACAGTACTGCTACATCTATACATTTATGACCAGTGATGCCGGTAACGCGTTACTAAGTAACACGTTATTGTAATCTGATTACTTTCCCCCGAAAATAATAATCTAACGCGTTAATCTTTAAAAGCCAGTAATCTGATTGCAGTTACTTGTCCAAGTGGCTGTGCGTTACTATTTCGTTACTATC
Source organism: Notolepis coatsorum (assembly GCF_963971535.1). Lineage (NCBI taxonomy): Eukaryota > Metazoa > Chordata > Actinopteri > Aulopiformes > Paralepididae > Notolepis > Notolepis coatsorum. The sequence goes on from NW_028174866.1 coordinate 209,020, forward strand.
TCATCATAAATTCATAATGCAGGCGGAATGCATTATTTTATTTCGTTTTCGACAGTCAAAAATACATTTTGAGCTGTTTTTCTTATTGGGAGTGACGTGGTGTGGCAGTGAAAGGGTTACACAAGAATGTGTCCCGCGGCGTGACTGGACTCTCTGTCTGTGAGTGACTCTGCTTTGGCCCAATCACATTCCCCATCCACAGTCTGCGAATCAGAGGCAGAGTAGGGCGGGTCTTCACAGCACGTCATGTGACATATGCGCCAATCGTGTGACAGCAGGGCTCGTCTGCATTCGTCTGAGAATTCCACCCCAAAACGCTTGTCTAAACGAAGTGAAACCGCAAGAAGACTTTTGCGGTTTCTGTTCAGACTTCCACCCCAAAACGCTTGTCTAAACGTAGCCTCAGTCAAAATACTGTCTACCGCTAAAAACAGCACATCCAATTGCATTGAAAGCATCTGGAATCACAACACTAGCCGACGCTTCGACTAGGTACAGGAGGACTCGGAGGCCAGCCAAACAGCAAAAGAGAGAGATTGTTTCTTTCCCTATTGATTAATGTATATTTGATGGTGGCAGAGCAAAAGCTCTTATTTGCCAGATTTACAGTTAATTTACATGTTAAAGAGAGACTGATTGTATGTTTATAGAGAGACATTTATAAAAACAATTTAATAGTTACAGTTGATATAATTGAATAGTTCAGCCTGCATTTGTTAGATGTGAATGGATACACTGGTTTTGTAAAACCACTGGCTGGCTGCTCTAATGCTGTGAGCATCATAGACTGTTGCTTTACCATACTTGATGGTACAGAAGCTGAAGCACTAGTTTAACAATTTACGTTATGTGCAGAGAAACAAGTTAAAAACAATTTATGCACTTTCAATAAAGCGTTTAAAAAAAACTGTTGGGGGAACGACGACGACTTCGTAACCTAGTTACTTTCAAAGTAACTAAGTTACTCTGATAATCAAGTAATCAGTAAAGTAACTTGGATTACTTTTTAAAGGAGTAATCAGTAATCAGTAATCAGATTACTTTTACAAGTAATCTGTGGCATCACTGTTTATGACATACCAGATTTACAAATACAGTACTGTTTGTGATACAAAAAGAGTCTAAAAAAGAGAGTATATACATTTGACGTAGAAACTGTACATTGGAGGAGGTTGGGTAGGTGGGGTGGGGGGGAGCTGTACATTGGAGGTGGTTGGGTGGGTGGGGTGGGGGGGGGGTGGGTAGGCGGGGTGGGGGAAACTGTACAACTGTACAAGCAAAACTGTACATTGGAATATCGACAAAACCTTACTTGGTCCCAAGAAGAGGGTCCTGTGTATTATTGAGTTAGGACATTTACTGTACATTTACAGGGGCCAGTTTCGAATTGCAGTCTCCCGTATGTGCTCTTTGAGAGTGGTTTTGAAGGTGGGTAGTGATTCACATTCCTTTACAGCTTTGGGTAGGGCATTCCACATTGATGTGGCATAATTCCAAACGTGTTTAGTCCCTTGTTTGAGCCGAATCTGGGTTTAACATGATTTGTGGAGCTCCCTCTGGTGTTGTGATCGTGGTATTCACTGACCTTTGGGAAGTACTTTGACATGTACATGGGTACCTTAGTCACGTAGTGTATGTTGTAGACCAGGCCCATTGCAAGTTGCTGTACTCTGTCGTCTACTCTAAGCCATCCTAGGTAGTCAAAGTGGGCAGGGGTGAGCTGGGTTCTAGGAGTAAGGTCAAGTAGTAGTCTGACCAGTTTGTTTTGTGATGTTTGTAATCTTGTTTTTAGCGCCTTTGAGGTGCTTTGGTACCATGAGGTGCAAGCATAGTCATAGTACCCTTGAATGAGTGCCCCTGCCAGAGTCTTCAGGGTATTCTTGTTTACCAGAGAGGAGATCCGGTACAAGAATCGAATTCGTTGGTTGACTTTTTTTTATTACATTGGATGCCATTTTGTCACAGGAAAGATTTGCCTCTAGGATGGAACCTAGGTATGTAATTTCATCTTTCCTTGTGACAATATTGTCACCCACTGTAACTGAGAAGCCGTTGGTCTTGCTGAGTTTGTTATTTGATCCGAAGAGAATGGACTCTGTTTTACCCAGGTGTAGGCCTAATGATAGTTTGTTATCAGTTCCTAGTTCTGATCTGAGGGTTTTTTCAATCTGTAACTTGTTCTTGTCAGAGACCAGCAGGGCTGAGTCGTCCGCGAACAAGAACAAGTTGCAGTCACAAGCTGACGACATGTAATTTGCATTAATTAGGAACAGTAGCGGTCCTAGTATGCTTCCTTGTGGAACACCACAGCTCACTGTGAGGGGGGGATAGGGTACCGTTTACCTCCACCATCTGTTCTCTCCCCTCAAGGTAGGATTGTATCCAGCTCACTGATAGACTATCAAAACCAATTGCTTTTAGCTTGTCAATCAGAATGGAGTGTCTGTGGAGTGTCGAAGGCCTTTTGTAGGTCCAGCATGACCATGCCGCAGTATTTGCCCGCGTCCACCTCTTGTTTGATGTGGTCATTCAAATAGAGAAGGCATGTGTCAGTGGAGTGGGATGTTCTGAAGCCAGATTGTAATTCGTAGATTAGATTTTTTTCCGTGAGGTACTTTTCGACCTGTTCGTAGACAATTGTTTCCATGACTTTCGAGATGTAGGTAAGAATAGAAACAGGGTGGTAGTTGCCTGGGTCTAATTTGCTGCCCTTTTTCATATCAGGTATCATGCACCCCCCGGAAATATACTTCTAACCAGACTTTCTAGAATGGAAAAAAGGTGAAAAAAATTATAGGCTATGTTAACAAGTTGTCAGAGTGCCCCATGTATCATTTATATGCAAATTAAGGACGCAATTATCAAAAAAATCACCAAAAAAACAGTTTCATGATTCTCAGACAATAATTGCAGAACTGAACAGCACATTTTGGTCCATAAGGAATGAATGGCAGAACATTTGTGATGTCACAGTATGATGTCATAATAGAACATTCTAGAACATTTGTGATGTTGCAGTATGATGTCATAATAGGACATTCTAGAACATTTGTGATGTCACAGTATGATGTCATAAGCAAACATTCTAGAACATTTGTGATGTCACAGTATGATGTCATAATCAAACATTCTAGAACATTTGTGATGTCACAGTATGATGTCATAATCAAACATTCTAGAACATTTGTGTACAGTATATATTCAACAATTATCTCAAGGAGATCTCATTGTGCATCTTTGAACAGTACTGAACAGATAGACTAAACAACATAGATTGAAGCCTGCGTGTCTCAACCAAGGTGCTTTGCCGACCGTTTTGCTGTGGAAAGGAGCTGTGGAAAGAGGTGGAAAGCTGTGGAAAGATGGATTTTGAGAGGTGCGCAGAGTGGCGGCGTCTGCGTCCGCCGGAACGGTGCAACGAGGACATGTGCAGGGGTAGTGGTCGGTGGTGGGAGGCGAACAAAGTAGATATGGAGGATCGGAAACAGGGAAGACCTCGCGATTGGTGGCCCCGGCCTGTGAGCGGCTGTCCAGGGTATTGGGAGGATGGTGATGGAAGTAAATGGTGTGATGGAAGTAAATGGTGTGAGAAGGGCGAGGAAGATAGCGAAAGGGAACAGGCAGATATGGAGCTAACGACCGATAACGGAGAGGGAAGTGAGAAGGAGGCCTCGGAGATGGTGGAAGACAAAGGGAAGGAGTCGGATGGTGTAAAGAAGAAGAAGAAGGAAGAGGAAGAACGGGAGAGGGAGGAGGAGGGGTGGGATACGGTGAGGAAGAAGAGGAAGAAGCGGACGGAGAGGAACGACAGCGATGGGGATAGTGAGAGTAGGGGGGAGGAGAGGGGGGGAGAAGGGGGGAAGAGGAAGAAAGGGGGGGACGATAGCTCAAGTGGTCCGGGAGACGAGGGTGCAGGAAAAGATGTGGCAAAAGCGCAAGTGATCCATATAGTGGTCAGGCTTGAGGGGGAGAGGGATGAGAGGAAAGTAGGTAGGCTCGAGTGGCCCAAACTCATTGCCGAGCAATTAGGAGAGGTAAAGTACGTGAACGTTTTGTGGGATGGGAATCTGGCCGTAGGGTGTGGTAGTGAGGGGCAGGTGGAGGTGGCTAGGCAGATGCAGAGCATTGGGGGGGTGGGTATAAGTAAGGTGGCGAGAGTAGGGGAGAAGAGGGGGGGGGGGATGTAAGGGGGTGATAGTTGGGGTACCGGTCGAGGTTACAGTAGAGCAGCTGGTGGAAGAGCTAAAGGAGGACAGGCGTAATGGCATAGTTAAGAGTGCAGCAAGGATGAAGAGGGGAGCGGAGAGGGCAGTGACGGGGACGGTAGTGATTACGTTTGAGGGTGGGGTTGTTCCTAGCGAGGTATTAGTAGGGCGTAGGATGTATAGGGTTAGGGAATTTGTTCATAATCCTCTTAGGTGCTATAGGTGCCAGGGGTTTGGCCATATAGCTACCACGTGTATGAAGGGGATGAGGTGCGCTAGGTGTGGCGGGGAACATGAATATGGGAAATGTGGAGAGGGAGTGAAGCCGAGGTGCTGTAGTTGTGGTGGGGAGCACAGTGTAGCGTTTCGGGGGTGCGAGGTGATGATGAAGCAGGTCGCGGATCGGAGAGAGAGAAGGGAGGGTAAGTTGACGTATGCTGGGGCGGTTAGCAGGGCAGGACAGGGGAGCCAAGAAAGGGTGCAGGGGGTTGAAGGAGGGCATTTGGCAGTGAGGGTAGAGCAGGTGGAAAGAGACAGGGGAAGGGAGGAGAAATTAGGTAGTGTGGCCTTCGTGGCAGGGGTAGTTACTGGTATGGCAGAGGTTACGGGTAGAACAGAGATGGTGAAGATGATTGTTAGGATAGCGGTTCAACATCTGGGATTGGAAGGTCTGGACTGGAGGGAGGTGTGTGAAGAGTTGGCTGAGGGGGCTGCGAGGGACAGGGCTGCGAGGGACAAAGCGGCCCAGGATAAGATAGCAGGGGGCAAGGAGGGTCCCGCGGAGGGGGGCTCAGACAGGAAGTAGCAGCAGTAGAGGCACTCCAATGGACAATGTAGTTGATGACGGGGTCCAGTAGAAGAAGAAAAAGAAGGTGAAGAAGGAGAAGAAGGAGAAGAAGAAGAGCCCATAAAAAGAATTGCGGAGGGCAGTAATACGCCTCGATGCGTCTACTCTGCCGGAAATTCAAATAAGAAGAAGAAGAAGAAGATCTCATATTTTGAGAGAATTGTTGAATATATACTGTAACAATTCTCTCAAAAGATCTCATATTGGAGAGTGGGTTCTCCAAGGATCAAGAACAAGATGCCTTGCCGACTGTCTACATACGCCTAAGGATCAAGAACAAGATGCCTTGCCGACTGTCTACATATGGAAAGATCTCATTTGATGATCTCAAGAAGGAGGGAAGGCGAGCGAGGCAGCTTATGGAGAGCGGGGAGAGTGGAAAACCGTCCTGGAAAGGCATGAGGGGGAGTGAGCGGTGGTGGAAGGCGAGCGAGGCAGCTTATGGAGAGCGGGGAGAGTGGAGTCCTCGTGAATGGCCCCGGCCGGTGCAAGACTGTCCAGGGTTATGGGTGAATCGAGATGGGAGCGAGTGGAATGAGGGCATGCGTCAGGAGGATGGCAAAGGGAAGGAGTCGGGTGGTGACAGAATGGAGTATAGTGGGGAGGAGAGTGAGAAAGAAGAGATTGAGAAAGAGGTGTGGGAAATTGCGGGGAAGAAGAGGAAGAAACAGATGGGGAGGAACGACAGCGATGGGGATAGCCAGGGCAAGGGTGAGGGGTCGGGTGAGAGTAGGGGGGAGGAGAGGGGGGGAGAAGGGGGGAAGAGGAATAAAGTGGGGGACGATAGCTCAAGTGGGCCGGGAGACGAGGGTGCTGGAAAAGATGTGGCAAAAGCGGAAGTGATCCATATAGTGGTCAGGCTTGAGGGGGAGAGGGGTGAGAGGAAAGTAGGTAGGCTCGAGTGGCCCAAACTCATTGCCGAGCAATTAGGGGAGGTAAAGTACGTGAGAGTTTTGTGGGATGGGAATCTGGCCGTAGGGTGTGGTAGTGAGGGGCAGGTGGAGGTGGCTAGGAAGATGCGGGGCATTGGGGGGGTGGGTATAAGTAAGGTGGCGAGGGTAGGGGAGAAGAGGGGGGGGGGATGTAAGGGGGTGATAGCTGGGGTACCGGTCGAGGTTACAGTAGAGCAGCTGGTGGGAGAGCTAATGGAGAACGGGCGTAATGGCATAGTTAAGAGTGCAGAAAGGATGAAGAGGGGAGCAGAGAGGGCAGTGACGGGGACGGTAGTGATTACATTTGAGGGGGTTGTTCCTAGGGAGGTGTTTGTAGGGCGTAGGATGTATAGGGTTAGGGAATTTGTTCATGATCCTCTTAGGTGCTATAGGTGCCAGGAGTTTGGCCATATAGCTATCACGTGTAGGAAGGGGCTGAGGTGCGCTAGGTGTGGCGGGGAACATGAATATGGGAAGTGTGGAGAGGGAGTGAAGCCAAAGTGCTGTAGTTGTGGTGGGGAGCATAGTGTAGCGTTTAGGGGGTGCGAGGTGATGATGAAGGAGGTCGCGGATCGGAGAGAGAGAAGGGAGGGTAAGTTGACGTATGCTGGGGCGGTTAGCAGGGCAGGACAGGGTAGCCAAGAAAGGGTGCAGGGGGTTGAAGGAGGGCATTTGGCAGTGAGGGTAGAGCAGGTAGAGAGGGGAAGGGAGGAGAAATTAGGTATTGTGGCCTTCGTGGCAGGGGTAGTTACTGGTATGGCAGAGGCTAAGGGTAAAACAGCGATTGTGAAGATGATTGTTAGGATAGCGGTTCAACATCTGGGATTGGAAGGTCTGGACTGGGAGGTGGTGTATAGCGAATTGGCTGAGGGGGCTGTGAGGGACAAGGCTGCGAGGGACAAAGCAGCCCAGGATAAGATAGCAGGGGGCAAGGTGGGTCCCGCGGAGGGGGGCTCAGACAGGAAGTAGCAGCAGTAGCTGCACTCCAATGGACAATGTAGGTGATGACGGGGTCCAGTAGAAGAAGAAAAAGAAGGTGAAGAAGGAGAAGAAGGAGAAGAAGAAGAGCCCATAAAAAGAATTGCGGAGGGCAGTAATACGCCTCGATGCGTCTACTCTGCCGGAAATTCAAATAAGAAGAAGAAGAAGAAGATCTCATATCTCAGAAGACAAGTGAAGATATCACTTGTTGTTTCAGGCTACTTGTCTGTAAACTAGAATATATACTGTAGATACAATTAAAAAATCACCAGATGGAAAAGGAAACAATGTCAAACCCTAATGACCTGCGTCTGGAGGGAAGGTTCTGTGATGTGGTTATTAAAGTCAACAGCACTGAGTTTAACGCCCACAAGAACGTCCTGTGTGGCTGCAGCGCCTATTTCAGGTACGTTTATCTTATCTACTGTAATGATAAAAAAATTATAATAATTAATTTAATAAAAACGTTTTATTTTTGCATCTAATTTTTTTGCAATGGAATGCTTTTTTTTGTTTTTGTGCCAATCAAAATCGACTATACAAATACTTAGTTTTTAGCCAGGGCAAGGGTGAGGGGTCGGGTGAGAGTAGGGGGGAGGAGAGGGGGGAAGAAGGGGGGAAGAGGAAGAAAGTGGGGGATGATAGCTCAAGTGGGCCGGGAGACGAGGGTGCTGGAAAAGATGTGGCAAAAGCGGAAGTGATCCATATAGTGGTCAGGCTTGAGGGGGAGAGGGGTGAGAGGAAAGTAGGTAGGCTCGAGTGGCCCAAACTCATTGCCGAGCAATTAGGGGAGGTAAAGTACGTGAGAGTTTTGTGGGATGGGAATCTGGCCGTAGGGTGTGGTAGTGAGGGGCAGGTGGAGGTGGCTAGGAAGATGCGGGGCATTGGGGGGGTGGGTATAAGTAAGGTGGCGAGGGTAGGGGAGAAGAGGGGGGGGGGATGTAAGGGGGTGATAGCTGGGGTACCGGTCGAGGTTACAGTAGAGCAGCTGGTGGGAGAGCTAATGGAGAACGGGCGTAATGGCATAGTTAAGAGTGCAGAAATCACCAGATGGAAAAGGAAACAATGTCAAACCCTAATGACCTGCGTCTGGAGGGAAGGTTCTGTGATGTGGTTATTAAAGTCAACAGCACTGAGTTTAACGCCCACAAGAACGTCCTGTGTGGCTGCAGCGCCTATTTCAGGTACGTTTATCTTATCTACTGTAATGATAAAAAAATTATAATAATTAATTTAATAAAAACGTTTTATTTTTGCATCTAATTTTTTTGCAATGGAATGCTTTTTTTTGTTTTTGTGCCAATCAAAATCGACTATACAAATACTTAGTTTTTAATAAAAATGTTTTATTATTAGTGTGGGTGACCACCCACACTATTGTAATCTATACTATTTATTTATTTATTTTTCTTTATTAATCTGCCGATATTTGTCCACTAACTCCTCCCAGAGCTTTCGCACCACATACATGTCTAAGATATCAAAACAACCGGCTTGGTCCAACTCGAGTTGCGATTACTTTCTGGAAAGTTTCACCTCACCGTTTGGCTACAAATCGACTTTAAACAGGACATTTTGGCAATAAGGAATGAATGGCAGAACATTTGTGATGTCACAGTATGATGTCATAATAGAACATTCTAGAACATTTGTGATGTTGCAGTATGATGTCATAATAGGACATTCTAGAACATTTGTGATGTCACAGTATGATGTCATAAGCAAACATTCTAGAACATTTGTGATGTCACAGTATGATGTCATAATCAAACATTCTAGAACATTTGTGTACAGTATATATTCAACAATTCTCTCAAAAGATCTCAGATCTCAGAAGTGAAAATATCACTTGTTGTTTTCGGCTACTTGTCTGTAAGCTAGAATATATTCTGTAGATACAATTTTAAAATCACCAGATGGAAAAGGAAACAATGTCAAAACCTAATGACCTGCGTCTGGTGCGAAGGTTCTGTGATGTGGTTATTAAAGTCAACAGCACTGAGTTTAACGCCCACAAGAACGTCCTGTGTGGCTGCAGCGCCTATTTCAGGTACGTTTATCTTATCTACTGTAATGATAAACAAATTATAATAATTAATTTAATAAAAACGTTTTATTTTTGCATAAAAAAATTTTGCAATGGAATGCTTTTTTTTTGTTTTTGGGCCAATCAAAGTCGACTATACAAATCCTTAGTTTTTAATAAAAAAAAATTACTATTGTAATCTATACTATTTATTTATTTATTTATTCTTCTTTATTATTCTGCCGATATTTGTCCACTAACTCCTCCCAGAGCTTTCGCACCACATACATGTGTAAGATATCAAAACAACCGGCTTGGTCCAACTCGAGTTGCGATTACTTTCTGGAAAGTTTCACCTCACCGTTTGGCTACAAATCGACTTTAAACAGGACATTTTGGTCCATAAGGAATGAATGGCAGAACATTTGTGATGTCACAGTATGATGTCATAATAGAACATTCTAGAACATTTGTGATGTTACAGTATGATGTCATAATAGGACATTCTAGAACATTTGTGATGTCACACTATGATGTCATAAGCAAACATTCTAGAACATTTGTGATGTCACAGTATGATGTCATAATCAAACATTCTAGAACATTTGTGATGTCACAGTATGATGTCATAATCAAACATTCTAGAACATTTGTGTACAGTATATATTCAACAATTCTCTCAAAAGATCTCAGATCTCAGAAGACAAGTGAAGATATCACTTGTTGTTTCCGGCTACTTGTCTGTAAACTAGAATATATACTGTAGATACAATTAAAAAATCACCAGATGGAAAAGGAAACAATGTCAAACCCTAATGACCTGCGTCTGGTGCGAAGGTTCTGTGATGTGGTTATTAAAGTCAACAGCACTGAGTTTAACGCCCACAAGAACGTCCTGTGTGGCTGCAGCGCCTATTTCAGGTACGTTTATCTTATCTACTGTAATGATAAAAAATGTTTAATAATTAATTTAATAAAAACGTTTTATTTTTGCATCTATTTTTTTTGCAATGGAATGCTTTTTTTTTTTTAGGGTCAATCAAAATCGACTATACAAATCCTTAGTTTTTAATTAAAATGTTTTATTATTATTATAATCTATACTATTTATTTATTTATTTTTCTTTATTATTCTGCCGATATTTGTCCACTAACTCCTCCCAGAGCTTTCGCACCACATACATGTGTAAGATATCAAAACAACCGGCTTGGTCCAACTCGAGTTGCGATTACTTTCTGGAAAGTTTCACCTTACCGTTTGGCTACAAATCGACTTTAAACAGGACATTTTGGCAATAAGGAATGAATGGCAGAACATTTGTGATGTCACAGTATGATGTCATAATAGAACATTCTAGAACATTTGTGATGTTGCAGTATGATGTCATAATAGGACATTCTAGAACATTTGTGATGTCACAGTATGATGTCATAAGCAAACATTCTAGAACATTTGTGATGTTACAGTATGATGTCATAATAGGACATTCTAGAACATTTGTGATGTCACACTATGATGTCATAAGCAAACATTCTAGAACATTTGTGATGTCACAGTATGATGTCATAATACGTCAGCAAAACAAAAGAGATGATTGTGGACTTCAGGAGGTCGGGGGTCAAGGACTACAGCCCCCTCAGCATCGACGGGGCACCAGTTGAGAGAGTGAACAGTTTCAAGTACCTCGGAGCCCACATATCCGAGGACTTGACATGGACCACACACATTGACAGTGTTGTGAAGAAGGCACGACAACGCCTCTACTTCCTCAGGCGCCTAAGGAAGTTCCAAGTCAGTCAGAAGATCCTTAGGAACTTCTACTCATGTACAATAGAGAGCATCCTGACCGGCAACATCACCTCCTGGTTTGGGAATAGCACTGCACAAGACCGTAGCAGACTACAAAGAGTGACACGTTCAGCCGAACGCACAATTAGAGGGGGGCTTCCCACCCTCCAGAACATTTACAACAAGCGGTGCAAGGGGAAGGCTAAGAGAATTATTAAGGACCCGAGCCACCCGAACAACTGCCTCTTTGAACTGCTGCCGTCAGGCAAGCGATACCGGAGTCTTATGGCGAGCACAGAAAGACTCAGAAGGAGCTTCTATCCCCAGGCCATCAGGCTGCTAAACGAACAATAATCGCTAAACGAACAATAATCACTATGCAACAACCATCAAATGCACACAGCACACACACCCACACGCACACACACACTCACTCAAACAAACAACACACTGCAGCACCCACTCTCCACACTTTAGATCACACAAACACACTTACACTTTATATTTATTGATAAAGGACTTGCACTACAACTCGTACACCTACTGTGAATTGTACCTAAACTGCACCTCGTCCATTTATGCCTTGCACTATATAGTATTGTATATTAGTACACTGCACAGTATTGTATATTGTATGGTAACTACGTCTACGAACATTGTACATATGTCTAAACTGAACACTGTGACCTCTTTTTTTTCTTCTAATTTTTACTATGTTTTTATTTCATACTTATCTTGTCATGCACAGTCTCTGGAGCGCAACAGTAAGAAGCATTTTGTACAAAAGTATTCTGTACTTCTGTATGACAACTATTAAAGAAACTTGAACTTGAAACTAGAACATTTGTGTACAGTATATGTAAAGGCCGAATGAGTGTTTTTTGTTATTGATTATTATTAGTGTGGGTGACCTGGCGAAGCCAGGTTGCCACCCACACTATACATATCCATACTCTTTTTATTATTCTTTATTCCACCGATTTTTGCCAACACACTCGTGCCAGAGCGTTCGCGCCCCATACACGTGAAAGGTATCAAAACGACCGGCTTGCTCCAACTCGATGTGCTATTCGAACTCGTAAAGTTTCACCGCACCGTCTGGCTACGAATCGACTTTAAACGGTAAAATTTCGGTCCCATTGGGAATGCATTGCATTTTAGAGTGTAGCAGCTGAAATAATCTTTTTCCCCCTACCTTGGGTGAATTGCGAGTGTGATCTCAATTTTGGACGTAGAAATAAAACAAACACATCAAAACGATGACACGGCTGTCATCCCGCTCACAAAAGAAAAATAAATGGAATTGGACATTTCTATCTCAACTGACGACCATTTGTTTGAAGGTTCTCCTCCCCATTGACCGCCATGCAATCGCCCTCTAGAAATCACGTTTTTCACACTATTTTTTAGCCTTCTGTTCCGATCGCCGAAGGAGTGCCACAATATCGCACGAATGTCACAATATCGCGCACAACCCTTCGCCTACTCGTTGTAGTGCTCATGTGCGCGTCACAACGCTTCATCTCTTATAGTTTTCTTTTAATCAATGTGACAATGCAGTCATGCATCTGCCTCCATAGAAATCCATTGGATAGAAAATATGCAAGTCATAGTGATTGCTTCACCTGTGTGGCTCATGGCTCACTCATGATTGGTTCAGCTGTGTGGCTCGTGGCTGAGCTGCCAATGACATCATCCACTTAACCCATCATTGGCCATCACTGTGTTGCAGTACTGAATTGCTGACAGCGCCCTCTGTCTTGTGGGTTGTGTCATTGTACTCAGTAGGGATATCCTCTTTCATTTTTCATTGGTCCATGTTGACCACCTTTCATTGGTCGATGTTGACCACTCCCCCGATCCTTAGACCATGCCCCGTTAGGCCACACCCCCTCAGTGTATCTCTTGAACCGTTTGTCGTAGAGACTTGCGGATTGTGCCATTGGTCGATCTTGACCACCTTTCATTGGTCGATGTTGACCACTCCCCCGATCCTTAGACCACGCCCCCTTAGGCCACACCCCCTCAGTGTATCTCTTGAACCGTTTGTCGTAGAGACTTGCGGATTGTGCCATTGTACTCGGTTTAATAGTGTAATAGTGTGTAATAGTGTAATAGTGTAATAGTGTGTAATAGTGTAATAGTGTGTAATAGTGTAATAGTGTAATAGTGTGTAATAGTGTAATAGTGTAATAGTGTGTAATAGTGTAATAGTGTAATAGTGTGTAATAGTGTAATAGTGTGTAATAGTGTAATAGTGTGTAATAGTGTAATATTGTGTAATAGTGTAATAGTGTAATAGTGTGTAATAGTGTAATAGTGTAATAGTGTGTAATAGTGTAATAGTGTATAATAGTGTGTAATAGTGTAATAGTGTGTAATAGTGTAATAGTGTGTAATAGTGTAATAGTGTGTAATAGTGTAATAGTGTGTAATAGTGTAATAGTGTGTAATAGTGTAATAGTGTAATAGTGTGTAATAGTGTAATAGTGTAATAGTGTAATAGTGTGTAATAGTGTAATATTGTGTAATAGTGTAATAGTGTGTAATAGTGTAATAGTGTGTAATAGTGTGTAATAGTGTAATAGTGTGTAATAGTGTGTAATAGTGTAATAGTGTGTAATAGTGTAATAGTGTGTAATAGTGTAATAGTGTAATAGTGTGTAATAGTGTAATAGTGTGTAATAGTGTAATAGTGTAATAGTGTGTAATAGTGTAATAGTGTGTAATAGAGTGTAATAGTGTAATAGTGTGTAATAGTGTAATAGTGTGTAATAGTGTGTAATAGTGTAATAGTGTGTAATAGTGTAATAGTGTGTAATAGTGTAATAGTGTAATAGTGTAATAGTGTAATAGTGTGTAATAGTGTAATAGTGTAATAGTGTGTAATAGTGTAATAGTGTGTAATAGTGTAATAGTGTAATAGTGTAATAGTGTGTAATAGTGTAATAGTGTGTAATAGTGTAATAGTGTGTAATAGTGTGTAATAGTGTAATAGTGTAATAGTGTGTAATAGTGTAATAGTGTAATAGTGTGTAATAGTGTAATAGTGTAATAGTGTGTAATAGTGTAATAGCGTAATAGTGTAATAGTGTAATAGTGTGTAATAGTGTAATAGTGTAATAGTGTGTAATAGTGTAATAGTGTGTAATAGTGTAATAGTGTAATAGTGTGTAATAGTGTGTAATAGTGTAATAGTGTAATAGCGTGTAATAGTGTAATAGTGTAATAGTGTGTAATAGTGTAATAGTGTGTAATAGTGTAATAGTGTGTAATAGTGTAATAGTGTAATAGTGTGTAATAGTGTATTAGTGTGTAATAGTGTAATAGTGTAATAGTGTAATAGCGTGTAATAGTGTAATAGTGTGTAATAGTGTAATAGTGTAATAGTGTGTAATAGTGTAATAGTGTAATAGTGTGTAATAGTGTGTAATAGTGTAATAGTGTGTAATAGTGTAATAGTGTAATAGTGTAATAGCGTGTAATAGTGTAATAGTGTAATAGTGTGTAATAGTGTAATAGTGTAATAGTGTGTAATAGTGTAATAGTGTAATAGTGTAATAGTGTGTAATAGTGTAATAGTGTAATAGTGTGTAATAGTGTGTAATTGTGTAATATTGTGTAATAGTGTAATAGTGTAATAGTGTAATAGTGTGTAATAGTGTGTAATAGTGTAATAGTGTGTAATAGTGTAATAGTGTGTAATAGTGTGTAATAGTGTAATAGTGTGTAATAGTGTAATAGTGTAATAGTGTAATAGCGTGTAATAGTGTAATAGTGTGTAATAGTGTAATAGTGTGTAATAGTGTAATAGTGTAATAGTGTGTAATAGTGTGTAATAGTGTAATAGTGTAATAGTGTAATAGCGTGTAATAGTGTAATAGTGTAATAGTGTGTAATAGTGTAATAGTGTGTAATAGTGTAATAGTGTGTAATAGTGTAATAGTGTAATAGTGTGTAATAGTGTAATAGTGTGTAATAGTGTAATAGTGTAATAGTGTAATAGCGTGTAATAGTGTAATAGTGTGTAATAGTGTAATAGTGTGTAATAGTGTAATAGTGTAATAGTGTGTAATAGTGTGTAATAGTGTAATAGTGTGTAATAGTGTAATAGTGTAATAGTGTAATAGCGTGTAATAGTGTAATAGTGTAATAGTGTGTAATAGTGTAATAGTGTAATAGTGTGTAATAGTGTAATAGTGTAATAGTGTAATAGTGTGTAATAGTGTAATAGTGTAATAGTGTGTAATAGTGTGTAATTGTGTAATATTGTGTAATAGTGTAATAGTGTAATAGTGTGTAATAGTGTGTAATAGTGTAATAGTGTGTAATAGTGTAATAGTGTGTAATAGTGTGTAATAGTGTAATAGTGTAATAGTGTGTAATAGTGTAATAGTGTGTAATAGTGTAATAGTGTGTAATAGTGTAATAGTGTAATAGTGTGTAATAGTGTAATAGTGTAATAGTGTGTAATAGTGTAATAGTGTGTAATAGTGTAATAGTGTGTAATAGTGTGTAATAGTGTAATAGTGTAATAGCGTGTAATAGTGTAATAGTGTGTAATAGTGTAATAGTGTGTAATAGTGTAATAGTGTGTAATAGTGTAATAGTGTAATAGTGTGTAATAGTGTAATAGTGTAATAGTGTGTAATAGTGTAATAGTGTGTAATAGTGTAATAGTGTAATAGTGTGTAATAGTGTGTAATAGTGTAATAGTGTGTAATAGTGTAATAGTGTAATAGTGTGTAATAGTGTAATAGTGTAATAGTGTGTAATAGTGTAATAGTGTAATAGTGTGTAATAGTGTAATAGTGTAATAGTGTGTAATAGTGTAATAGTGTGTAATAGTGTAATAGTGCAATAGTGTGTAATAGTGTAATAGTGTTATAGTGTGTAATAGTGTAATAGTGTAATAGTGTGTAATAGTGTAATAGTGTGTAATAGTGTGTAATAGTGTGTAATTGTGTAATATTGTGTAATAGTGTAATAGTGTAATAGTGTAATAGTGTGTAATAGTGTGTAATAGTGTAATAGTGTGTAATAGTGTAATAGTGTGTAATAGTGTGTAATAGTGTAATAGTGTGTAATAGTGTGTAATAGTGTAATAGTGTAATAGCGTGTAATAGTGTAATAGTGTGTAATAGTGTAATAGTGTGTAATAGTGTAATAGTGTAATAGTGTGTAATAGTGTGTAATAGTGTAATAGTGTAATAGCGTGTAATAGTGTAATAGTGTAATAGTGTAATAGTGTGTAATAGTGTAATAGTGTGTAATAGTGTAATAGTGTGTAATAGTGTAATAGTGTAATAGTGTGTAATAGTGTAATAGTGTGTAATAGTGTAATAGTGTAATAGTGTAATAGCGTGTAATAGTGTAATAGTGTGTAATAGTGTAATAGTGTAATAGTGTGTAATAGTGTAATAGTGTAATAGTGTGTAATAGTGTAATAGTGTGTAATAGTGTAATAGTGTGTAATAGTGTGTAATAGTGTAATAGTGTAATAGTGTGTAATAGTGTGTAATAGTGTAATAGTGTAATAGCGTGTAATAGTGTAATAGTGTAATAGTGCAATAGTGTGTAATAGTGTAATAGTGTAATAGTGTTATAGTGTGTAATAGTGTAATAGTGTAATAGTGTGTAATAGTGTGTAATAGTGTAATAGTGTGTAATAGTGTGTAATAGTGTGTAATAGTGTGTAATAGTGTAATATTGTGTAATAGTGTAATAGTGTTGCGGGTTGTGTCATTGCACTCAGTAGGGATATCCTTTTTGATTGGTCTATGTTGACCACTCCCCCGATCCTTAGGCCGCGCCCCCTTTTTGTATCCTTTGAACCGTTTGTCATAGAGACTCGCGAGAGACCCTCTCCCCCGTTGGCCGGCGGTGCACAGGCGTCACCCACACTTTCACAATTTCCCCCGCGCGGAATTGTCTAGTGTTTACTTATTATCTATATTCTCAGATTTTGCCAACAAACTCCTCCCAGAGCGTTTGTGCCCCATACACGTGAAAGGTATCAAAACGACCGGCTTGCTCCAACTCGATATGCTATTCGAACTCGTAAAGTTTCACCGCACCGTCTGGCTACGAATCGACTTTAAACGGTAAAATTTCTGTCCCATTGGGAATGCATTGCAATTTAGAGTGTAGCAGCTGAAATAATCTTTTTCCCCCTACCTTGGATGAATTGCGAGTGTGATCTCAATTATAGACGTAGAAATAAAACAAACACATCAAAACGATGACACGGCTGTCATCCCGCTCACAAAAGAAAAATAAATGGAATTGGACATTTCTATCTCAACTGACGACCATTTGTTTGAAGGTTCTCCCCCCCATTGACCGCCATGCAATCGCCCTCTAGAAATCCATTTTTTTTTAGCCTTCTGTTCCGATCGCCGAAGGAGTGCCACAATATCGCACGAATGCCACAATCTCGCGCACAACCCTTCGCCTACTCGTTGTAGTGCTCTTGTGCGAGTCTCAACGCTTCATCTCTTATAGTTTTCTTTTAATCAACGTGACAATGCAGTCATGTAAAGACATTTCAGAATATGCAAGTCATTGTGCTCATGGCTGATTGGTTCAGGCTTAACAGCTGTGAGGCTCAGGGCTCATGGCTGAGCTGACCTGCCAATGACATCATCCACTTAACCCATCATTGGCCATCACTGTGTTGCACTACTGAATTGTTGGACAGCGCCCTCTGTCTTGTGGGTTGTGTCATTGTACTCAGTAGGGATATCCTCTTTCATTTTTCATTGGTCCATGTTGACCACCTTTCATTGGTCGATGTTGACCACTCCCCCGATCCTTAGACCACGCCCCCTTAGGCCACACCCCCTCAGTGTATCTCTTGAACCGTTTGTCGTAGAGACTTGCGGATTGTGCCATTGGTCGATGTTGACCACCTTTCATTGGTCGATGTTGACCACTCCCCCTGTTGACCCCCTTTCATTGGTCGATGTTGACCACTCCCCCGATCCTTAGACCACGCCCCCTTAGGCCACACCCCCTCAGTGTATCTCTTGAACCGTTTGTCGTAGAGACTTGCGGATTGTGCCATTGGTCGATGTTGACCACCTTTCATTGGTCGATGTTGACCACTCCCCCTGTTGACCACCTTTCATTGGTCGATGTTGACCACTCCCCCGATCCTTAGACCACGCCCCCTTAGGCCACACCCCCTCAGTGTATCTCTTGAACCGTTTGTCGTAGAGACTTGCGGATTGTGCCATTGGTCGATGTTGACCACCTTTCATTGGTCGATGTTGACCACTCCCCCGATCCTTAGACCACACCCCCTTAGGCCACACCCCCTCAGTGTATCTCTTGAACCGTTTGTCGTAGAGACTTGCGGATTGTGCCATTGTACTCGGTGTAATAGTGTAATAGTGTGTAATAGTGTAATAGTGTAATAGTGTGTAATAGTGTAATAGTGTGTAATAGTGTAATAGTGTAATAGTGTGTAATAGTGTAATAGTATAATAGTGTGTAATAGTGTAATAGTGTAATAGTGTAATAGTGTGTAATAGTGTAATAGTGTAATAGTGTGTAATAGTGTAATATTGTGTAATAGTGTAATAGTGTGTAATAGTGTAATAGTGTGTAATAGTGTAATAGTGTAATAGTGTGTAATAGTGTGTAATAGTGTAATAATAGTGTAATAGTGTGTAATAGTGTAATAGTGTGTAATAGTGTGTAATAGTGTAATAGTGTGTAATAGTGTAATAGTGTGTAATAGTGTAATAGTGTAATAGTGTGTAATAGTGTAATAGTGTAATAGTGTAATAGTGTAATAGTGTGTAATAGTGTAATAGCGTAATAGCGTAATAGTGTGTAATAGTGTGTAATAGTGTAATAGTGTAATAGTGTGTAATAGTGTAATAGTGTGTAATAGTGTAATAGTGTGTAATAGTGTAATAGTGTGTAATAGTGTAATAGTGTGTAATAGTGTAATAGTGTGTAATAGTGTAATAGTGTAATAGTGTGTAATAGTGTAATAGTGTAATAGTGTGTAATAGTGTGTAATAGTGTAATAGTGTGTAATAGTGTAATAGTGTGTAATAGTGTGTAATAGTGTAATAGTGTAATAGTGTGTAATAGTGTAATAGTGTTATAGTGTGTAATAGTGTAATAGTGTAATAGTGTAATAGTGTGTAATAGTGTGTAATAGTGTAATAGTGTGTAATAGTGTAATAGTGTGTAATAGTGTGTAATAGTGTGTAATAGTGTGTAATAGTGTAATATTGTGTAATAGTGTTGCGGGTTGTGTCATTGCACTCAGTAGGGATATCCTCTTTCATTGGTCTATGTTGACCACTCCCCCGATCCTTAGGCCACGCCCCCTTTTTGTATCCTTTGAACCGTTTGTCATAGAGACTCGCGAGAGACCCTCTCCCGTTGGCCGGCGGTGCACAGGCGTCACCCACACTTTCACAATTTCCCCCGCGCGGAATTGTCTAGTTATTATTATTATTATTATTATTATTATTATTATTATTATTATTAGTATTAATATTATCATTATTACTATTATTATTATCATTATTAGAAGGTTACAATTTATGGGAATGTTACAATTTATGGGAATGTAATGATTTATGGGAATGTAATGACTCTGTGTAACCTGTTGGGTGGACTCTGCTGCGCTGTGGGTGGATCACCTGCACCTGTCAGGTGATCAGCCACGGCACGGCGGAGATCATTAAATAGGTGATAGGAATCAGCTGTGGGCGGTAGCCGATGGGGAAGGCATATGATTTTCTTACCGCTTAGGAAGCTTAACGCTTTAGAACGCTTAGGAAGCTTAACGCTTTAGAACGCTTAGAACGCTTCAGCGCTTCAGGACGCTTCGGGAACGTTTTTAGATTAGTCTTATTTAGGAAACACTTTAAGCAATTAGACCAGGTTATATGACGCTTAGGATCGCTGTGATCAACCCTCCCATGTAACCTACTTATTCTAATTAAATCGGATCACCACATCGGTGTCTGATAACGGAGCTTAATGTGTGGAAGACTATTTCTTTGAACGTTGAGCGCGTATGGATTCACTCCCCGTCTACACCAGGAAGCGGCACCGGCATGTTGCCGCTACATTAAGTAAGAAAATCGCTTTTATTGAAGTCACAGGGGCTTCGGTAAAGTGAAAGAGGACTCGCGCAGATATTGACGCGACCCAAGGCAGAGGCGCGCGTCAATAAGGACAACACCAGAGGAGGACTCGCAAGAGGACTGACAAGGATCCAGTATTGTTGAGAGAGACAATCACCGATCATCGATCAGCAGGAAGGAATCGATCCACACCACCAAACAGTGAATGATCACAGCCCGAGGACATCGCTGCCTGTGATCAGCAGCAAGGATCGATCATCGAAAGCATCAATACCAAGAGGGGAGGATCCTCCCTCCCGGCTCGAGGACAACAAACGGAACGTGCGTGAGTAGAGTGTATGAATGGAATAGACATAGACACTACTGCGTACGTGGCGCGCGCAAACGGCGCTGTGGAATATAAGCCAAATTATAAAGCTGTCTTAAGAACTGGTGGATAAATATAGACAAGATGTCAAGATGTCAGATATTGAAACAGAGAACATGGATTTGACACAAGCGGCAGATATTGAAACAGAGAACATGGATTTGACACAAGATGCCAGATATTGAAACAGAGAACATGAATTTGACACAAGCGGAAATGGAGGCTGAATTTAGTCTAAAGAGGGCTGCATTAGAGGCTGAATTAAGCCATAACAGAGCTGCATTAGAGGCTGCATTAGAGGCTGATGCAGCTGCATTGGAGGCCACTGCACTTTCAGACAGCTGCATTAGAGGCATATGAACTTTCCGCCAGAGCTGCATTAAAGGCAGAGAGGGAGATATTGGAAATTGATACCGACATCTCTGTATCAAAAGCCAAAATCAAAGTAATGGAGCATTTTGAATTAGAGGATAGATTAAGGCTGCAGGAGGCTAATTTAAAGGCTGAATTAAAGGTTAAATTAAGGCTGCAGGAGCAGGAGCAGCTCCAGCTAATTAGCCACCAGCAACAGCAACAGGAGGCCAGACCGGCTGACAAGAAACAGCTTTCCTCTGACTCTGTCAACCCAAGTGACATGCCTGCCTGCAAAGAGCAGCTGAGAAGAGAGGAGAGAGAGCGGAAGTACAAGCGTAGACGGATTGAGGATCAGCGACAACTTCTGCGGCTGCAGAGACAGCTTCAACAGGAGAGGGCCTACCTCGTGTCTCTACAGCAACAACAACAGCAACTACAGCAACAACAACAGCAACAGCAGCAACAACAGCAACAAGAGCAACAACAGCAACAAGAGCAACAACAGCAACAAGAGCAACAACAGCAACAACAGCAACAACAGCAGCAACAACAGCAACAACAACAGCAACAACAGCCACAAGAGCAACAACAGCAACAACAGCAACAAGAGCAACAACAGCAACAATAGCAACAACAGCAACAACAGCAACAAGAGCAACAACAGCAGCAACAGCAGCAACAGCGGTAGCAACAGCAGCAAGAGCAGCAACAACAGCAGCAAAGGCAGCAACAGCAGCAACAACAGCAGCAAGAGCAGCAACAGCAGCAACAACAAGAGCAACAGCAGCAACAGCAACAAGAGCAGCAGCAGCAACAGCAGCAACAGCAGCAAGAGCAACAGCAGCAACAGCAGCAAGAGCAGCAAGAGCAGCAACAACGGCAGCAACAGCAGCAAGAGCAGCAACAACGGCAACAACAGCAGCAAGACCAGCAACAAGAGCAACAACAGCAACAAGAGCAACAACAGCAACAACAGCAACAACAGCAGCAACAACAGCAGCAACAGCAGCAACAACAGCAGCAACAGCAGCAACAGCAGCAACAACAGCAACAACAGCAGCAACAACAAGAGCAACAACAGCAACAAGAGCAACAACAGCAACAGCAGCAACAACAGCAGCAAGAGCAACAACAGCAGCAACATCAGCAACAGCAGCAACAACAGCAGCAAGAGCAGCAACAGCAGCAACAACAAGAGCAACGGCAGCAACAGCAACAAGAGCAACAACAGCAACAAGAGCAACGGCAGCAACAGCAGCAAGAGCAGCAAGAGCAGCAACAACGGCAGCAACAGCAACAAGAGCAACAACAGCAACAAGAGCAACGGCAGCAACAGCAGCAAGAGCAGCAAGAGCAGCAACAACGGCAACAACAGCAGCAAGAGCAGCAACAACAGCAAGAGCAGCAACAACAGCAAGAGCAGCAACAACGGCAGCAACAGCAGCAAGAGCAGCAACAACAGCAGCAACAGCAGCAACAGCAGCAAGAGCAGCAACAACGGCAGCAACAGCAGCAAGAGCAGCAACAGCAGCAACAACAGCAACAACAGCAACAACAGCAGCAAGAGCAGCAACAGCAGCAACAACAGCAGCAAGAGCAGCAACAGCAGCAACAACAGCAGCAACAGCAGCAGCAACAACACCAACAGCAACAACAACAGAAGCTAGCCCAGAGCCTGGTTCTCCAGGCTCAGCAGAACCAGCAACAGAACCAAGTCCAGATG
This sequence comes from Notolepis coatsorum, assembly GCF_963971535.1. Classification (NCBI taxonomy): domain Eukaryota; kingdom Metazoa; phylum Chordata; class Actinopteri; order Aulopiformes; family Paralepididae; genus Notolepis; species Notolepis coatsorum. The sequence goes on from NW_028174866.1 coordinate 231,360, forward strand.
GCACCAACCCCGAAGTCTGCAGCCAGCCAGGCTCAGCTGAAGAAGAAGCCAGAGGAGAAAGTGAAGTTCCTTGACGGCAAACAAAGACAACAGCTGAAACGGCAGCAGACAGCCGCCACCAAGCCACAGGTGGCTCAGGTTTTCACGCACCTGCAAAATAAGCTCATGAAGGATGCAGAGCGCAAAGATGACGGCACGGATAAACGGAAGGACAAGGACAAGGACAAGTACAAGAACAAGAGAAAGAAGGAGAAAGTGAAGTCACCAGACAGACAGATTAAGAAGGAAGAGAACAGTTCTGTATTGGAAGAGAACAGTTCATGTAAGAATATGAAGTCTGAGCATGAAGAGGACCCCTACCACTCTCCTAAACACCAGAAGTCTCTGAAGAGGGAGCGAGATGACGTGACAGGAATCGACTTCAAACCTAAGAACATCAAGACTAAAAACAAGGTCAAGAAAAGTAAACGGGATGAAGAAGAGGACATCAAGCCCAACAAGACTAAGAACAAGAGAGGAGTAGTGGTGGAGAGAAAAGACAAGTCTGGAAGATCTCAGAGCAGAGACAACTCTGGAGGATCTAAGAGAAAAAACAAGTCTGGAAGATCTCAGAGCAGAGACAACTCTAAAAGATCTAAGTGCAAAGAGAAGACTGGCATATCTAACAGCACAGAGAATGTACCTCTTCAAGAGCTAAACAAAGAAGATAGCCATGTCTGGTACAAGGTTTATCATAAAAGAAGAAAGAGAAGACGACATGAGTGGTGCTTGATTCACATCATCATTCCAAGGCACCACCATGGCAAACTCTGGAGTGAGGTGGATTGTGGACTCTCAAGCCCCCCCCCTTTCAGCCCACTTTGGTAGGGTAAAGGGGAGGCTGACCAAGGTCCTGACAAGGCCTTGACCTTGAGAAAAGGAAACACAAACACAAGAATGTGAACATGATGCATTGGTGTATTGATCACACAACAATAATACCCAATTAAGACCAAGGAATATGCATCATTAAGACATTTAAGTTTATTATGGACTCTTTTAAGTTATGAATTAATCATCGCTATGAAGATTTATTATTTTGTAACATGGAATGTCCAGAAGACAAGAATATGGACTCGGAATGAACATTATCATATCCATTATGGATGGCAAACACGAGCAGGAGCATCAGCCACACCGGTTAAAGAGCCAAAGGTGAGGCTTGGTGAAGATAATGGGGCCGGTAAGGACTGTGCCTTAGCCATTATAGTGGACTACACAGCGCCCAGGAACCCCGGCCGCTCGGACGGATCCAGGAAGCCTTTCCAAATGACGAAGGTTCAACCAGTGCCTACTACTGGGGCCAAAGGAGGATTGCCAGCCGTAAATGAACACTCACCTGGCCATGTTATTTATTTTGTAATTGTGTATACACAATTAGGGGCCGGTGTAAAGGCCGAATGAGTGTTTTTTGTTATGATTATTATTGTTATTATTAGTATTAATATTATCATTATTACTATTATTATTATCATTATTAGAAGGTTACAATTTATGGGAATGTTACAATTTATGGGAATGTAATGATTTATGGGAATGTAATGACTCTGTGTAACCTGTTGGGTGGACTCTGCTGCGCTGTGGGTGGATCACCTGCACCTGTCAGGTGATCAGCCACGGCGTGGCGGAGATCATTAAATAGGTGATAGGAATCAGCTGTGGGCGGTAGCCGATGGGGAAGGCATATGATTTTCTTACCGCTTAGGAAGCTTAACGCTTTAGAACGCTTAGGAAGCTTAATGCTTTAGAACGCTTAGAACGCTTCAGCGCTTCAGGACGCTTCGGGAACGTTTTTAGATTAGTCTTATTTAGGAAACACTTTAAGCAATTAGACCAGGTTATATGACGCTTAGGATCGCTGTGATCAACCCTCCCATGTAACCTACTTATTCTAATTAAATCGGATCACCACATCGGTGTCTGATAACGGAGCTTAATGTGTGGAAGACTATTTCTTTGAACGTTGAGCGCGTATGGATTCACTCCCCGTCTACACCAGGAAGCGGCACCGGCATGTTGCCGCTACAGTATATATTCAACAATTCTCTCAAAAGATCTCAGATCTCAGAAGACAAGTGAAGATATCACTTGTTGTTTCCGGCTACTTGTCTGTAAGCTAGAATATATTCTGTAGATACAATTTTAAAATCACCAGATGGAAAAGGAAACAATGTCAAACCCTAATGACCTGCGTCTGGTGCGAAGGTTCTGTGATGTGGTTATTAAAGTCAACAGCACTGAGTTTAACGCCCACAAGAACGTCCTGTGTGGCTGCAGCGCCTATTTCAGGTACGTTTATCTTATCTACTGTAATGATAAAAAAATTATAATAATTAATTTAATAAAAACGTTTTATTTTTGCATCAAATTTTTTTGCAATGGAATGCTTTTTTTTGTTTTTGGGCCAATCAAAGTCGACTATACAAATCCTGTTTTTAATAAATATTGTAATCTATACTATTTATTTATTTATTCTTCTTTATTATTCTGCCGATATTTGTCCACTAACTCCTTCCAGAGCTTTCGCACCACATACATGTGTAAGATATAAAAACAACCGGCTTGGTCCAACTCGAGTTGCGATTACTTTCTGGAAAGTTTCACCTCACCGTTTGGCTACAAATCGACTTTAGAACAGGACATTTTGGTCCATGAATGGCAGAACATTTGTGATGTCACAGTGTGATGTCATAATAGAACATTCTAGAACATTTGTGATGTTACAGTATGATGTCATAATAGGACATTCTAGAACATTTGTGTTCTATATATATTCAACAATTCTCTCAGAAGATCTCAGATCTCAGAAGACCAAGTGAAGATATCACTTGTTGTTTCCGGCTACTTGTCTGTAAGCTTTAATATATTCTGTAGATACAATTTAAAATCCCCACATGGAAAAGGAAACAATGTCATCTACAATCCTTAATGAGCTGCATCTGGAGGGAAGGTTCTGTGATGTGGTTATTAAAGTCAACAGCACTGAGTTGAATGCCCACAAGGCCCTCCTGTGTGACTGCAGTGACTATTTCAGGTAAGTTTAGCTTGGTTCAGGTTAGCTTGGTTCAGGTTAGCTTGGTTAGTAAACAGATACCATACTGTACTTTTACTGTAAACAGATAATATACTGTATTTCTACTGTAAACAGATAATATACTGTGCATCTACTGTAAAAAGATAATATACTGTACTTTTACTGTAAAAAGAGAATATACTGTACTTATACTGTAAACAGATAATATACTGAACTTCTACTGTAAACATATACTATACTGTATTTTTACTGTAAACAGATATTATACTGTACTTATAATGTAAACATATATTATACTGTACTTCTACTGTAAACAGATACTGTACTTCTACTGTAAACCGATACTATACTGTACGTCTACTGTAAACAGACACTATACTGCACTTCTACTGTAAACAGATACTATACTGTACTTATACTGTAAAAATATACTATACTGCACTTCTACTGTAAACAGATACTATACTGTACTTCTACTGTAAACAGATAATATACTGTACTTATACTGTAAACATATACTATACTGTACTTCTACTGTAAAAAGATACTATATTTCTACTGTGCTAAGACCCTATACTGTACTTCTACTGTAAACATATACTATACTGTACTTCTACTGTAAACATATACTATACTGTACTTCTACTGTAAACATATACTAGACTGTACTTATACTGTAAACAGATACTATACTGTACTTCTAATGTAAAAATATACTATACTGTACTTCTACTGTAAACATATACTGTACTTCTACTGTAAACCGATACTATACTGTGCTTCTACTGTAAACATATACTATACTGCACTTCTACTGTAAACAGATAATATACTGTACTTATACTGTAACTGTACTTATACTGTAAAAATATACTATACTGTACTTCTACTGTAAACAAATAATATACTGTACTTCTACTGTAAACAGATACTATACTGTACGTCTACTGTAAACATATACTATACTGTACTTTTACTGTAAACATATACTATACTGTACTTATAATGTAAAAATATACTATACTGTACTTCTACTGTAAACAGATAATATACTGTACTTATACTGTAAACATATACTATACTGTACTTTTACTGTACACATATACTATACTGTACTTATAATGTAAAAATATACTATACTGTACTTCTACTGTAAACATATACTGTACTTCTACTGTAAACCAATACTATACTGTACGTCTACTGTAAACAGATACTATACTGCACTTCTACTGTAAACAGATACTGTAACTGAGGGGTTACAAAACCCTGACTGTATTAAAGATTGTTTAGATTAAACCACTACTAAATATTATTATTACTTGCCAGACAGTACAGTTAAATATGGCAGACACTCAATATACGGCACGGGGACAAAGAGATAACGTTTTCAGTATTTTATTAGCAATATCAAATGTACAACTGAGAATTAGTACATTGCTCTTTTATGGCGAATGATAGTAGAATGTCAGAGTATCAAAATCAGTGGGAATGAATAATTCCTAGGTTAATAATACTCAACCGGAACGCTGCATGGAGTGAGATGGCGATACAGGGCAAACTAGGGGTATAGCTGGAGACTGGTGATTTCCCCCACGGAGTGGTAAGCTCCAGAGGAATTGAAGAATAGTCGGATACTCCTGCTGGTCACTGAATAAAAGGGGTCTCATACGGATCCAGTCCTTGTAATCCAAGTGCTCGATAGCAGGGTAATAGCTCTTAATCCAATGCCCGACGGCAGTGATGATAGCTAGCTAGCTTCGTCCTCGAAGCTAGCCCGATGCAGATCTTCAGGTGTAGTTAAATCCAAACGCCAATGGTATTAACGATGCTCTTCTCCACGTTACTACGTTTACACAATTCACTATAATACACCAACAATGGTTCTACAATATCAAGGTCGTATCTAAGGAGCTACTAGCTATCCGTAACGATACAACGCCGGTAGGTTCCACTGCTCACATGTCCAATCGTTCTGCTGTTAGGTTCACCTCGTGTTCTGATACTAATTACTTTAAGTCCACACACACTTGCTAAGGTTCACACTAGTTACTGGGTTCACTTCGCACTTCACATGTTTAGGTTTCGCACTGCTGCTGCTTGCGCCTTTCACAATATATACTCAGAGTGATTTCTAGAGCGCAACCGAATCTCTTGTCCGGAATCAATGCGCTGGCCAAGGGCATGTCTCAACTTGTCCGGACTCGTCTTTGAACTTGTCTGGGGGGCGCGACTGTTGGCGCCGTCAATGCCAAGGGCGGTGTCCAATGAGGAAAGCGAATAATGCTATGATTCAAACGGAGGCTTAAAGGTATATAGCTTATATATATATAAATAATATACAAGTTATATAAAATAATAAACGTAGATTCTCAGTGTTAATCTGGCCCTTCAGAACAGATACTATACTGTACTTATACTGTAAAAAGATACTATACTGCACTTCTACTGTAAACAGATAATATACTGTACTTCTACTGTAAACAGATATTATACTGTACGTCTACTGTAAACATATACTATACTGTACTTCTACTGTAAAATATACTATATGTCTACTGTGCTAAGACCCTATACTGTACTTCAACTGTAAACAGATACTATACTGTACGTCTACTGTAAAAATATAATATACTGTACTTCTACTGTAAACATATACTATACTGTACTTCTACTGTAAACATATACTATACTGTACTTCTACTGTAAACAGATAATATACTGTACTTCTAATGTAAAATATACTATACTGTACTTCTACTGTAAACATATACTGTACTTATACTGTAAACCGATACTATACTGTACTTCTACTGTAAACATATACTATACTGCACTTCTACTGTAAACAGATAATATACTGTACTTCTACTGTAAACAGATACTATACTGTACTTATACTGTAAAAAGATACTATACTGCACTTCTACTGTAAACAAATACTATACTGTACTTCTACTGTAAACATATACTATACTGTACTTCTACTGTAAACATATACTATACTGTACTTCTACTGTAAAAAGATACTATACTTCTACTGTGCTAAGACCCTATTACTTCTACAGTGAAAATATATTACTACTAGGGCTGTCCCCGAATAAGGATTTGGATAGTCGACTATGATTGGCCAAAATGTGCCATTAGTCGACTATTAGTTGACTTTAAAAAATAAAATAAAAAAAGTATAATATATATATATATTTTTTTATCATTCCATTGGGCTGTGGGGGGTGCTTAATGTCTGAAGGAGTCGACTGAAGGCTTGTTGTCCTCTGCAAAAGCATGCAATTGGTTCACTGATGGATACATCTTGATATTTGTCTAGTCTAGTGTGTTCATTAGATGGGTGAAATCCTCTTTCAGTGCCTCTGTGCCTGTTTTCTTAGGCAGTTGGCCTCTGGTAACGCTTCTAAGAGGTTGGCAGTCGACTACGGCTCCTTTCGACCGACTATTCGACTAATAGGGGTCAGCCCTAATTACTACACAGGACAGAATGTTGCTTACTGTTTACTCATCAGATATCTCTATACTCTGTGTCCCACAGAGCCCTCTTCACTCGCTCGAGCGACTCAGAGAAACTCGTCTACATTATCCCTGGGGTGTCCCCGTGTATGATGCAGCTCATCATAGAGTACTCCTACACACGCTTTGTGCTGGTGACAGCAGAGAACGTGGAAGAGCTTCTGGTGGCTGCAAACCAGCTTCTCGTCACTGGCATAGTAGGAGCTTGCTCTGACTTCCTAGAAGGCCAGCTGTCTCTGGAAAACTGTGTCGGCATCTGGAGGTTCGCGGACTTCTACTGCTGCCCTGACCTGAGGTGCAAGGCCCATCTCTTCACCGTGTGCCACTTTGAGGAGATGTTGCACGTCTCACAGGAGCTTGTGGAGCTGTCCCCGCAGCAACTGGTGGACATCATCGAGAGGGATGATCTGAACGTGAAGAGCGAGGAGACGGTGTTCGAGGCAGTCCTCCGTTGGATCGACCACTCCCGTGAGGAGCGTAAAACACACATCCCTTTGCTGCTGCCCAAGGTAACTAATTGTATTACGGATACACAAACATGGTTGCTAGTGCCTGAGCCACATTTATTTTTAATACATTTTTTATTATTTTACCTTTTCTTGTTTGTCTGTCTCTTGTCAAGGTCATTATGATTCATGTTACTGTTATTATTGTTGTCGTCGCTGTTGTCATTGTTATTATTATTATTATTATTATTATTATTATTATTATTATTATTATTATTATTATTATTATTATTATTATTATTATTATTATTATTATTATTATTATTATTATTATTGTACTGTTATGTTCTGTTTTATGTATGAAAATAAAATAAAATAAAAACATTTATAAAAAAAAGGAAAAATTGTATTACTGTGCATTACATTAAAACAACACTAGGTTCCCTAGTACAGTGGTTCTCAAACATTTGGGTCCAAACTGTTCCCTAGCAACAGAAACTGTCTACAACCGATGTCTAAGTTGTACCCGCTGTCTGCTTGTCTCTTCCCAGGTTCGCATGGGCTTGATGAGGCCTGACTACTTCAGGAACAACGTCCAGAACAACCCTGTGGTGAGGGACAGCCACGACTGCAGGCCCCTCATCCTCAGCGTCCTGAACCCCTCTGGCTCCGACAGGCTCCCAAACCCCCTGACCCGCCCACGCCTGCCCCAGGAGGTCCTATTGGCCATCGGAGGCGGGAGTGGCATGGAGGCTTACGATATCCGAGCCGGTGGATGGATGGATGTGAGTGTTGAGGGGGAGAGTCCCCGGTGGGACCTCGGCACCGCTTATCTCCACGGTCTGGTCTACTGCGTCGGCGGCTTCGACGGCGTAGACTCTGTTCTCAGCAGTGTGCGCAGGTTCAACCCCGTCACTCGCAGCTGGCTGCAGGCGGCCCCCATGCACTCACGCCGCAGTGAGCTCAGCGTGGTCGCGTTGGATGGCTGTATCTACGCCATGGGAGGGAAAGACGACAGAGACGAGGTACTGAACAGCGCCGAGCGCTACAAGCCTGAAACCGACCGGTGGACAGTGATCTCACCCATGCTGAGGCGCAGGACCGGTGCAGGGGCAGCAGCCCTCCAGGGCAAGGTGGGTGGAACTGAGGGGCACAGGGTGCTAGATGAACACAAGAACCGTTAGATCAGAAATCATAAATGTCTTTATTGCCAAGTGAGCTTGTACATACAAAAGATGTGTCTGGGTCCTTTGGTGCATCAACATTAACAGACAATTAAAGTAGAATGAAATCAAATGGAATATATAAACTAAATTAGAATATTCTTTCTTATTACAGGTTTACATCTGTGGTGGCTGGAACAGGTGGGAGGGTCTGCTCACAGCTGAGTGCTACAGCCCAGACACCGACCAGTGGACTCTGATTGCCCCCATGAGCAGCAGGCGTATCGCACATGGAGTCGCTGCGTACAGAGGACACGTCTATGCGGTAGGTGCACACAGAGACAAATGCTTTATACTAGATATTTCTATAGATATGTATCATTTGACTTGCAATGCTGCTGTGATGCCCTCATTTCGCTAAATGGATTAATACAGTGTCTATCTGCCTGAGCCACACACTAAAACATTCCTCTCATGTGTCCTGTCCTCAGGTGGGAGGGTCGGATGGTAGAAACAGACACGTCCTGCGTAGCGTGGAGGCCTACAGCCCCTTGACTGACTCCTGGAGCGCCCTGCCCGCAATGCACACCCCCCGAATCGACTTTGGCATCGCGGTGCTGGACGACCTGCTCTTCGTGGTCGGAGGCTCCTTCAATGGCTTAAACCCCATCTCCAATGTGGAGCGCTACGACCAGAGCAGCGACAAGTGGACTGTAGCCAATGACATGAAGACCCAGCGCAGAAGTCTAAGCTGCTGCATAATGCATGGCCTGCCTAACATGAGCCAGTACGCTGCTCCCCGTGGAGGAGGAGGAGGAGGAGGAGGAGGAGGAGGAGGAGGAGGAGGAGGAGGAGGAGGAGGAGCAGGAGGAGGAGGAGGAGGAGCAGGAGGAGGAGGAGGAGGAGCAGGAGGAGGAGGAGCTGGAGGAGGAGGAGGAGGGGAGGAGGAGGAGGAGCAGGAGGAGCAGGAGGATGAGGAGGAGGGAGGTGGAGGAGGGAAGAGGAGGAAGAGGAGCAGGAGGAGGAGGGGAGGAGGAGGAGCAGGAGGAGGAGCAGGAGGATGAGGATGAGGGAGGAGGAGGAGGGAGGAGGATGAGGAGGGAGGAGGAGGAGGAGGAGGAGGAGGAGGAGGAGGAGGAGGAGGAGGAGGAGGAGGAGGAGGAGGGGAGGAGGAGGAGCAGGAGGAGGAGGATGAGGAGGAGGAGGAGCAGGAGGAGGAGGAGGAAGATGAGGAACAGGAGCAGGAGGAGGAAGAGGAGGATTAGGAAGAGGAAGAGGAGGAGGAAGGTGTGGAAAAGTAGGAGAAGGAGGAGGATGATTAGGAGGAGGAGGAGAAGGAGGAGGAGGAAGAGGAGGAGGAGGAGGAGGATTAGAAGGAGGAGGAGAAAGATGAGGAAGAGGATGAGGAGGAGGAGGCAGAGGAGGAAGAGGGGGAAGAGGAGGAGGAGGAAGATGATGAGGAAGATGAGGAAGAGTAGAAGGAGGAGGAGGAAGATGAGGAAGAGTAGGAGGAGGAGGAGGGGGAGGAGGAGGAGGAAGAGGAGGAGGAGGCAGCAGGAGATCCATCTAAGAACCTTAAACATTTATTAGACCAAAATAAATCCTAAGAAATTAATAAATTACTATGAGCCAAAGGTGTTGCATTTCTTTCTTCTAGTAATTCAGACAATATCTGTTTTTAGTTTGTGTAATGTAATGTAATATCTGTTTTTAGTTTGTGTAATGTAATGTAATATCTGTTTTTAGTTTGTGTAATGTAATGTAATATCTGTTTTTAGTTTGTGTAAAGCACATAATATGGGAACTTTTATCCATATGGTTGAGCCTGTTAGGAATTGCACCCCCAACCCAAGCATTTTGCAGATCACTCTCTCTATATGGAGGTAAAAAAGAAAATATGGTAAAAATAATTGCATAAAAAGGGCACTTTTTTATGAGGCACAAAAGGGCAGGTGCTTGTGCACCCGTTCTATGTGTGCACATGGCTGCTCGCTGTGCCCTTGAGCAAGGCACCTCAGCTTTAACCGCTCCAGTGTTAGCTGCTCAGGGGCCAGTAGTAGAGTGCCTGACCATAGTGTCTTTATACCTGTATCACTGGACATATAAATGCATATTAAATCAAATCAAATTGATTTGTAAAGCCCGAAATCACAAGTTAATGTCCCCATGGGCCGGACAAGTCTTCTTTAAACTATTCAAGAAGAAACATCCCAATAAATCAAGAACAAAAAACCCACCATGAAATCCAAAATAAATGTAACGTAATAAATGCAACACTCCCAGACATACCCCAGCGAAGGTAAGGAAAAACCTATAGCAATAGGAAAAAAGCACCACTGGCGATGTGGAGGAGAGAAACCTTAGAAGGGCCTTTCAAGGGTGTTATGGTTTGACACCGACCCCAAACGCAACGACACAAGAGAGTAGGATTCAGAGTTGCCAAAAACAGGGGCTTGTTTATTGAGACTAATTAAACAGCATAGAATAGGAAGAGTCTAAACAAGACAGGAATTCAAGCAAGGATGAAAATGTTCTGCTGCTCTGCAGCTTCTCCCGAGGTGGTAGTAGGGGGTAGCAGATGCTGACGTCAGAGCCGCTCTGCAGACCTCTCTCGGCAGAATCTCCGAGGTGATGCGGGACCGAGAGAGAGAGAGAGGGAGCGAGTCAACACAGGGTGCAGGTAGAACGAGCAGGAGAACAGGAGAGGTGACTTGTACCCAAAAACAAAAGTTATCCAAGTGAACTAATCTTCGTGTAAACACACACAGTGAGCAATGTTCCAAAACACAATCCCAAGTGAAAAATATCTTCGGTGCAAAAATAGACACTGAGAGCGAAGTCCAAAATACAATCCAATGTGATAATATCTTCGGTGTGATAAACACACAGTGGGAGATGTTAGGTCAAAATATTATCCCAGTGAAACAATCAAAAAGGCAACCGCTGGGTGAGTGACTGTCTGATAAAAAGGTGGTAATCTTCAGTGTTATAAAAACACACGAAAACGGAATTTGATCAAAGACAGTCATTAAAAACTCACCCAGGCGTTGTGCGTAAAGAGCGCTGGAACAGCAGCGGAGCGAGCGCGTCGCCACGGGAAAAAGGAGTCCAAGAGGAAGGCTTCTTGGATATCCTGGAGGTAAAGCACAGGGAACAACAGCAGCAGCAGGAACGGCGAATGCAAACAGAAAATATCAAAACGATCCAACAAAACTTGAGTGGGGAAACGGGGTATAAATAATACGGGATTGATTGATTGACAAGCAGTGACAGCTGGGGGATGTGATTGAAAAGCGTGTGGACGGGAGAGAACCAATCAACGACGTCTCTGGGAAGAAGCGTGTGAATGGGGGAATGAAATGATTAACAGAAACAAATGGAAAACAGAGCGAGGTGGTTTAAAGGAACAGAGCGAGGAAGTGAGCAAGGACAGAAACCTCACAGTACCCCCTCCTCCACGGGAGCCACCCGGCGACCAGGCCGACCCGGCTCGTCAGGATGGGCACGATGGAAGTCAGTGATCAAGCTGGGATCCACGATGAGCTGCCGGGAGACCCAGCTATGCTCCTCAGGACCGTAACCCTCCCAGTCCACCAGGTATTGGAACCCCCGGCCCCGCCGACGAACGCCCATCAACCGGCGGACCTGCCACTGGGGGTGACCATCCACCAACACGGGAGGCGGAGGATCAGGAGCTGGAGGCATAAGGGGACTGAGGGAGACGGGCTTAACCCGGGAGACATGGAACACGGGGTGGATGTGCATGGACGCAGGAAGTTTCAGGCGCAGGGCCGCCAGACTGAGTACCTTCAGGACCTCGAAAGGTCAGACGAAACGGGGGTTGAGTTTCTTGGCCGAGGACCGTAGCGGCAGGTCCCTTGCGGAGAGCCACACCCTCTGCCCAGGGCGGTAAGTCGGCGCAGGAACCCGGCGCCGGTCGGCACCACGACAGGCGCGCTCAGATGTCCGGAGCAGCGCGGTCCTGGTGATCTCCCAAACTCGTCGGCAGCGGTCGAGGTGGACCTGCACGGAGGGAACTGCCACTTCCGCCTCCTGTGCAGGGAAAAGAGGGGGTTGGTAGCCCAGGGAAACCTCAAAGGGTGAGAGGCCGGTGGCGGAACTGACCATTGAATTGATGGAGTATTCAACCCAGGGAAGGAAACGGCTCCAGGATGCCGGTCTCTCGGCTGCCACACACCGAAGAGCAGACTCCACGCTCTGGTTCATCCTCTCCGTCTGCCCGTTAGTCTGGGGATGATAACCAGAGGAAAGACTGACCGTTGCCCCCAATCCCTTGCAAAAGGCCCGCCATACCTGGGAGGTGAACTGGGGCCCCCGGTCAGAGACGATATCCTGGGGAAACCCATGAAGGCGGAGCACGTGGTGAGTCAGGAGGTCCGCCGTCTCGGCCGCCGAGGGAAGTTTGGAAAGGGCCACGAGGTGAACCCCCTTGCTGAATCGATCCACCACGGTCAGAAGGCAGGTGTTCCCCTGGGAGGAGGGCAGACCTGTGACGAAGTCCAGCGCCACATGTGACCACGGACGGCTCAGAACGGGAAGTGGCTGCAAGAGCCCGGAGGGTGCCTGGTGAGAGGCCTTGCTGCGGGCACAGACCGCGCAGGCCAATACGAACTCCTTGACGTCGTTCCGCATGGTGGGCCACCAGAAACGACGAGCCAGGAAGGAGAACGTGCGATGGACGCCAGGGTGGCAGGCGAACCGGCTGGTATGGCCCCAAAGCAGTACCCGGGACCGGGCAGAGTCGGGGACGAAGAGACGATGCATAGGGACGTTGCTAGGAGCACGCTGGAAGCGTAGAGCACGCCTAACCACACCCTCGATGCCCAAGGTGATGGCTCCAACCACTCGGGCCTCCGGGAGGATGGGAGTAGGGTCCTCAGAGGGTGGAGCCCCCTTGGAGTGTAACCGGGACAGGGAGTCGGCCTTCGTGTTGCGGGAACCGGGGCGGAAGGTCAGCGAGAAGTCGAACCGACTGAGGAAACTGGCCCATCTCGCCTGCCGACCGTTGAGGCGCCTGGAAGCGCGGATGAACGTCAGGTTCTTGTGGTCCGTCCAGATGGTAAAAGGCTCCTCGGCACCCTCTAGCCAATGACGCCACTCCTCCAACGCAGCCACGACCGCCAGCAGCTCCCGATTGCCGGTGTCGTAGTTCCTCTCGGCAGGGAGGAAGCGACGCGAGTAGAAGGCGCAAGGATGCACCTTCTGGTCCGAAAGAGAACGTTGGGATAGGACAGCGCCCAGGCCAGTATCCGAGGCGTCCACCTCCACAATGAACTGTCTCTTGGGGTCAGGGTGGAGCAGGATAGGGGCGGAAGTGAACCTCTTCTTGAGGGAGCGGAACGCAGCGCATGCCGCTGGGGACCAGTCGAATGGCAGAGCGGGGGAGGTCAGCTTGGTAAGTGGCTCCGCCACTTGACTGTAGTTCCGGATGAACCTTCGGTAGAAGTTGGCGAACCCGAGGAAACTCTGTAACTCCTTCCGAGTGGTGGGTTCAGGCCAATCCTCCACAGCTTGGATCTTGCGAGGATCCGCTCGGGTCAAGCCCTTCTCAACGATGAAGCCCAGGTAGTCGACGGAGTCGGAGTGGAAACGGCACTTCTCCGCCTTGACGAAGAGCCGATTGTGGAGGAGGCGCTCCAGCACACGGCGGACATGCTGGATGTGTTCCTCGAGGGTCCTGGAGAAGATGAGAATGTCGTCCAGGTACACCACCACGAACACCTCCAGCATGTCACGAAGGACGTCGTTCATGAGTGCCTGGAATACCGCCGGGGCGTTGGTGAGGCCGAACGGCATCACTAGGTACTCGTAGTGGCCCCTGGGGGTCTTGAAGGCGGTCTTCCATTCATCGCCCTCACGGATACGGACAAGATGGTAGGCACTCCGGAGGTCCAGCTTGGTGAAGAACGAGGCCTGGGTCAGTGGCTCGAAGGTGGACCTCATGAGAGGTAGGGGGTACTTGTTCTTGATGGTGATCTCGTTGAGCTGACGATAGTCGATGCAGGGTCGCAGGTCCCCATCCTTCTTACCAACAAAGAAGAAACCGGCCGCCACCGGGGAGGAGGAAGGCCGAATTAGTCCTGCTTCCAATGACTCAGAGATGTAGAGATCCATCGCCTTCTTCTCCGGAACGGTCAGACTGTAGAGGCGGCTGCCGGGAAGGGGAGCCCCTTGGCGGAGGTCGATGGCGCAGTCATAGGGGCGGTGAGGTGGAAGGGCCTGAGCCCTGGATTTACTGAAAACCTCCAAGAGGTCGTGGTACTCGGGAGGTATGGACGAGAGGTCCGGAGGCAACTCACCAGCGGGCCTCCGGGGCGGGGGACAGGACGCCGCCTGCAGACACAGGGCGTGACAGGAGGAGCTCCAGCCCTTGATGGTACCGGAGGACCAGGCGATGTGGGGCTCGTGCAGCGCGAGCCAGGGCCTACCCAGGACCACCGGGACAAGGGGGGATTGGGTGATGAGGAACTGGATTCTCTCGACGTGGTTCCCAGCGATGGTCAGCACGACTGGGCCGGTGCGTTGAGAGATGTCGGCCAGGCGGTGTTGGTCCAACGAGAAGATCTCCAAGGGCCTCACCAGGTCCTCAAGTGGAATGTTGGCTCGGGTAGCGAACTCGAAGTCGAGGAAATTCTCGTCAGCCCCAGAGTCGATGAGGGCCTCCACCGTGGCACGTTGGTCCCCCCAGGCCAGGGTGACGCTCATCAGATGGTCAGGTGGTGCGCGGCGCTGGGAATGGGAAAAACGGCTCACCAGGATCTCCCGGGGTCTCGGCGAGCCTGATCTTTTGGCCGGGTGGGGCAGTCGGCGATTCGGTGTCCCGCACCTCCGCAGTAGAGGCAGAGACCGGACCTGAGCCTTGCCTCACGCTCCGCCTGGCTCAGATGAGAGCGTCCTTAGCTGCATGGGTTCCTCCTCGCGAACCGAACGGGGAGGCCTGCTACCACGAGTAGTGTTGAGGACAGGGCGTCCAGGAGTGACGTCATGCGTCCGGGGAATCCGGGGTACCTCAGGAGGTAACAGTCGGGTCCTCTCGCGCCTTCTCTCCAGGAGGCGTCCGTCGATGCGGATGACGAGGCTAAACAGGTCCTCGAGGGAGTCGGGCAACTCCCGGGTAGCGAGCTGGTCCCGGACTGCGTCACTGAGTCCCCTCAAGAAGGTTAGGCGAAGTGCAGGGTCGTTCCATCCACTCTCCACCGCCGCCAGTCGAAACTCCAGGACATAGTCCGTCACCCTGCCGCTCCCCTGTCGGAAAGTCCCCAACCGGGCTCCGGGGTCCAGACCTCGGGCTGGATGGTGGAACACTCTGCGGAGCTCCGCCACGAAGTCTGGATAGGAGAAAACAAAATCTGCATCCATTGCCCAGGAGGAAGTGACCCACTGGGCAGCATGGCCTGAAAGCAAGTTCGTCATATAAGCCACTTGGGACCCTCGAGCAGTAAAACGGCTTGGTTGATGACGGAAAACCAACTCACATTGCATGATGAATGTGGCACACTCCTCGGGATTGCCGTCGAACAGCCGTGGGACGGAGAGACGGGGTTCCCGAGGTGCGGGATCTGCTGGGGCTGCGGTGAATGCTCCTGAAGGATGTGAAGGAAGTAAAGCATTAACGGTGTTGCTCAGCGAGTGAAGCTGAGCGAGAATACCGGATTGTTGTCCCGCCAGAGCGGCCATTGACCCCTGAATAGGCAGGACCTGTTCCCTGAGATCCTGCACCGCAGCCGCAGCCCTCTCTAGTTGGAGACTGTGATCCCTGGTCAACTCGACTTGATTAGCAAGTGCGGTTCTGACCCTCTCTGTGTCGGCTGGGGTCGTCATTTTGGTTGGATCGTAATGTTATGGTTTGACACCGACCCCAAACGCAACGACACAAGAGAGTAGGATTCAGAGTTGCCAAAAACAGGGGCTTGTTTATTGAGACTAATTAAACAGCATATGTAACTGAGGGGTACAATTCCCTGACTGTATTGTTAAGTATGGTTGTATTAAACCACTACCTCTTGTACTTTAACTTCTGGCCATCCAGTACATGATATAAATATGATGAACACTTTCCCACCTGATGAAACGAAGTCCACACAAATGTACAAATCGAATATTTAATATAGCAAAAGGTATATACAACGTTCACTTGTTTACACTTATGATTTGAAATGCACTTGTATGGCAAATGAGTATTCGTAGGTAAATCAACATTGAATGTCCAATCTCTGGTTACGCAGGGAGTAAGTATACAACCTGGATATTTAGGAAACTATAGCGATGGTACTTAAATGATTATAGCTGGATACACTAAGGGGGGGGGGGTCCCGCTGGTTGTAAGACAGTAGGAGGGGGGGGTTAGAGAAGCCGCTGGCGGTATCCCATCTGGCCGACGATTTCTTGGGAGAATTCAAAGTCTTGAACACGGTGCCCAACAGAACCTCGGTCCGCAGACGAATACAGCTGGACCCTCTGGTGGACGGTAGCTGCCGGTCCACAACGGAGAGACGTGAGGCGACCTCACTGGTGTAGAGCGCCGTCTCACCTGGAGTCCTCTCCGGGGGGTAGTTCCAACACTCCGCAGTGTTGGCCGTTATCCATGGAATAATCAAAGCACCCAAAGCATAATCCAAGCCGTGGAAGGCTCGCCGTCGTCCGGGTAGAGTAATCCAATATACAGGTCCAGTCGCCCTGGCCCGGAGCTCCTCGGATGCAAGCACCACTAGTGGTCTGCCCAGCCTGGTTAAGACTCCAGATAACGTCAGAAACGATGGGGGTACTGCTCACTTTATAACTCTAACCGACACGATGCACCATACATAAATAGACTATTATTAGCTTAATAGAATACGTCCAACTCGACGGTATAGTGCCAAACTATGACTATTCAACTATTAATCCACACGATATCTCAATGCCTATTCTGAGGCCAAGTAGGCCTTACTGCACCACACGTGCGTCGTGGGTGAGGCTTCGAGTCTGTTACTCGGTTGGAGGGTAAAGAACTGGACTAAAAAGAAGTTCTACTTTACTTGCGCCATATATATATGCGCTATGAACAAATAGTACCATTCGTATTTCGCCAGACGTATTCCTACGCGGAGCCGGGCTTGCCACGACATGTTGGGCGGCACGATTGAACTTGAACCTAGGGGTATGGCTGCTGGCGCCAGGTTCTCGTCCAATGGTAGAATGAAACTATTATGGGCTGTTTAGTAGACTAAAGGGATATTCAGTGCATATTGTACAAGGAATATACAGGGGATATCAAACGATATACAAATACTATTTAAATATATATCCATAAATAAATATATATATTCGGTTTAATCTGATCCTTCACAACAGCATAGAATAGGAAGAGTCTAAACAAGACAGGAATTCAAGCAAGGATGAAAATGTTCTGCTGCTCTGCAGCTTCTCCCGAGGTGGTAGTAGGGGGTAGCAGATGCTGACGTCAGAGCCGCTCTGCAGACCTCTCTCGGCAGAATCTCCGAGGTGATGCGGGACCGAGAGAGAGAGAGAGGGAGCGAGTCAACACAGGGTGCAGGTAGAACGAGCAGGAGAACAGGAGAGGTGACTTGTACCCAAAAACAAAAGTTATCCAAGTGAACTAATCTTCGTGTAAACACACACAGTGAGCAATGTTCCAAAACACAATCCCAAGTGAAAAATATCTTCGGTGCAAAAATAGACACTGAGAGCGAAGTCCAAAATACAATCCAATGTGATAATATCTTCGGTGTGATAAACACACAGTGGGAGATGTTAGGTCAAAATATTATCCCAGTGAAACAATCAAAAAGGCAACCGCTGGGTGAGTGACTGTCTGATAAAAAGGTGGTAATCTTCAGTGTTATAAAAACACACGAAAACGGAATTTGATCAAAGACAGTCATTAAAAACTCACCCAGGCGTTGTGCGTAAAGAGCGCTGGAACAGCAGCGGAGCGAGCGCGTCGCCACGGGAAAAAGGAGTCCAAGAGGAAGGCTTCTTGGATATCCTGGAGGTAAAGCACAGGGAACAACAGCAGCAGCAGGAACGGCGAATGCAAACAGAAAATATCAAAACGATCCAACAAAACTTGAGTGGGGAAACGGGGTATAAATAATACGGGATTGATTGATTGACAAGCAGTGACAGCTGGGGGATGTGATTGAAAAGCGTGTGGACGGGAGAGAACCAATCAACGACGTCTCTGGGAAGAAGCGTGTGAATGGGGGAATGAAATGATTAACAGAAACAAATGGAAAACAGAGCGAGGTGGTTTAAAGGAACAGAGCGAGGAAGTGAGCAAGGACAGAAACCTCACAAAGGGGGGATCCCCCTTCTTGGATGTCGGTGATAATAGTGTTGCTATGGATGGGTGGAGAATAAAACAGGCGAATAGTTGGTATGTATGTATTATACGTGTAATAAACAGTGTTGGGCAAGTTACTTTTAAAAAGTAACTAGTTACAGTTACTAGTTACTTCTTCCAAAAAGTAACTAAATTACTTACTCAGTTACAAATGATAAAAGTAACTAGTTACTTCAGAAAGTAACTATTGCGTTACTTTCAATATTTTCTTTTAACATAAACAACATACACAAATCTAAACAATTTTAATGTTGCTGTGGGACAAAGTGAGACTAGCCTCCAATCAAATGCCATGTATGTAGATATTATAATTACTATGTTTATATAGTGGATCATACAAATACAAACACAATAGATGTTTTGGAACTTTTGATATGTATTGCCCCTCAACAGGCCACAACTGGGCAACATTAAATTATGCTTGTTAAGCACTATACCAAAAATAAATAACAAATATATACTGATTGAGTTTCAAGTTTCTTTAATAGTTGTCATACAGAAGTACAGAATACTTTTATACAAAATGCTTCTTACTGTTACGCTCCAGAGACTGTGCAAGACAAGATAAGTATGAAATAAAATAACATAGTATAGCATGTAAATTAGAAGTAAAAAAAAAATGAGGTCACAGTGTTCAGTATAGACATATGTACAATGTTCGATGCAGAATAGACGTAACTGAGTTACCATATAATATACAATACTATGCAGTGTACTAATACAATACTATATAGTGCAAGGCAGAAATGGGATGAGGTGCAATTTAGGTACAATTTACAGTGGGTGTACGAGTTGTAGTGCAAATCCTTTATCAATAAATATAAATATTGAACATTTGAATTAACAGATTGCAGAATGGGTACAATACAGTACGGCTCAATACACACAATTGTTAAGGGGATGCAGACCAGAGAAATACTTTTGTCTTGTTTACATCAGGGTCCCCCCATTTTCAATTCATGACATTTATGACATACACAACATACAGATATAAGAATTTAATCAAATAATCTAAACTAATCTAATCATGACATTTAAGACATGCATGACATGCATGACATACAGATATATATATCTGCGCACCAGACTGTGCTATTAAACCAGGAAGTGCAGCACTGTTGATAAGGCTGTCAGCAGTAGAGCCACTACTGTATAGTGCCCTGCGCTGCAACACAACACAAGAGTGAACAAAAAACACTATCAGACTCTGGAGGCACCCGCCCACCTCTACCTCTGATTGGCTTACCATGACATTTTACTCAACCTCAGCCAATCGTCAGCATGTATCCGCTTGGCTCGCGCACTGCCCACTAAACAAGGAAGGACAGAAATGCCTCTCAGCGCAGAGATCTGTCTGATGAAAGAAACAGGTTCATTCATAGTAACGCGCCGAATTTTTTTGCAGTAACGGTAACGCCGTTATTAAGATTGGAAGAGTAATCCGTTAGATTACTCGTTACTGAAAAAATAAACGCCGTTAGTAACGCCGTTACTTATAGCGCCGTTATTCCCATCACTGATAATCAGAACAGATATTGAGCAGCTCTTGGAAACCACTACTACTTGGCGACAGGATGGCCAAATCATCAGCATACATGAAGTGATTCACCACCCTGTTACCACACACATAACCTGTTCAAATCATCAGCATACATGAAGTGATTCACCACCCTGTTACCACACACATAACCCCTTCAAATCATCAGCATACATGAAGTGATTAACCACCGTGTTACCACACACATAACCCGTTCAAATCATCAGCATACATGAAGTGATTCACCACCCTGTTACCACACGCATAACCTGTTCAAATCATCAGCATACATGAAGTGATTCACCACCCTGTTACCACACACATAACCCGTTCAAATCATCAGCATACATGAAGTGATTCACCACCCTGTTACCACACACATAACCCGTTCAAATCATCAGCATACATGAAGTGATTCACCACCCTGTTACCACACACATAACCCGTTCAAATCATCAGCATACATGAAGTGATTCACCACCCTGTTACCACACACATAACCCGTTCAAATCATCAGCATACATGAAGTGATTCACCACCCTGTTACCACACACATAACCCGTTCAAAGCATCAGCATACATGAAGTGCTTCACCACCATGTTACCACACACTAGGGCTGTCCCCGACTAAGGATTTGAATAGTCGACTATGATTGGCCGAAATTAGCCGATAGTCGACTATTAGTCGACTATGAAATAAAAACGTGGGAAAAAAAAAGTATAATTATTTTCTTTTTTTTTATCATTCCATTTGGGCTGTGGGGGTGCTTAATGTCTGAAGGAGGCGACTGATGGCTTCTTGTCCTCTGCAAAAGCATGCAATGGGTCCACTGATGGATACATCTTGATATTTGTCTAGTCTAGTGTGTTCATTAGATGGGTGAAATCCTCTTTCAGTGCCTCTGTGCCTGTTTTCTTAGGCAGTTAGCCTCTGGTATGCGTGCCATTAGCGTCAGCCACGCTTCTAGGCCTCTTTTCTTTTGGAAAGAGTGATAAAAAAAAATAATAATAAAAAAAATAATTTGTATTAGACTACGACTCCTTTCGATCGATTAGTCGACTATTCGACTAATAGGGGTCAGCCCTACCACACACATAACCCGTTCAAATCATCAGCATACAAGAGTGCAGGGAAGAGTACTCCCCCTGCCGGACGCCATGCCCAACACCAAGAGATAGTATCACCCCATCTGACCCGCATGGTCAGATTCACATACCAGAATGCCAGGATTCTAATAATATTACCAGGCACGCCCCTCTCCCTCAGCTTTAAAAACTGTTTCTGGTGGTTAACTCAGTCGAATGCCTTAGAGGCATCAATAAAACCCACTGACACAGAGGAATTCTTAGTTACCCTTATTCATATTCAAACGTCCTTCAAAGCATAGATACAAAGGTCAGTGCCACGCTTGGCTTTGAACCCAAACTGATTGTCAGAAGTGACTAAAAAAGAACTTAAACTTCCGGGCATGGCGAGTAACTAGGAGGTCGCACATTTTAGGCTCAGCTGCTAGCATGTAATTTAATCCTACAGAACTAATCAAAATATCACTCAAAGTCGCGCAGTATATGTATAAGAATATCCGGAATCAAAATGTCAGGAAAAAACGCTAAATAAAAAGCAAAGAAGGATAAAAAGAAAGCTGAACAGTCGGAGGTGGAGGAGACTAGCAGCGCCACCAAGTCAGATGAAAAGATGGCTAACGTACACGAGGACGTCGATGAATCAGATGATGAAAAGTTAAGTCCAGACAACCAAGATATCATGAAAGCCATACTGACTATGAAAACTGGACTGTATAAGAAATTCGACAAAATGCAAATAGCAATTACGGAAATAAAGAAACAGATACAAGATTGCATAAGCCGCATAGAGCAGACTGAACAACGGATTTCTGACGCCGAGGACAACGTTAATAAGCTGACACCAAAGGTTAGCACTCTGGAGAACACCGCTAAAAGCCTTCTCGACAAAGTGGAGGACTTGGAATGCAGGAGTCGAAGAAATAACGTCAGGTTGGTGGGGCTACCGGAGAAGGCAGAGGGCCAGGATGCAACTGCATTTTTGGAGAAATGGTTACCGGAGGCTCTGAATATTGAACCACGAGAGGGCTTAGTATTGGAGCGTGCTCATAGAATCGGCGCGCCACTTGACTCTCAACGCCCAAGGACCCTAATCATGAAGTTCATGAACTTCAAGGACAGAGAGAGAGTACTGAGGGCAGCTAGGACCAAGGGACAGGTCCTTTATAATAACGAGCCGGTTCGTCTTCACATAGACCTCTCTGCAGGTGTGCACAAGAGGCAGCGCGGATACGACGAGGTGCGGAGGAAGCTGAGAGAGCGGGGGATCCACATGCACCGAATCATCTTTCCAGATCGGCTGCTGGTAACTCACAACGAGAGAGCCCGCACCTTTCAAACTCCGGCGGAGGTGGACAAGTTTATCCGAAGCATTTGATTTATTGAGACGGGCTCGGCGTTGGAAGGCTCCGAAAGGAAAGTAACAGTCATACTAAGCCTACTGTATTCTTATAAATGAATATATAAATGACGTTATAAAAATAGCCATTTCCACGAAATGAGGCGTGATTGGACTATGACTGTTTAGTTTTCCTCTGATTTTTATTTGTATTCTTATTCGGACAGGACAGAGTCTAGTTCAACGGACAAAATCAGCACTAAAGACTTTTCCTACAACGCATTGCAGACTCTGGGGCAGGCTACAAACGTTTTACTTTTTACATTTTCCTCGTCTCCCAGCCTGCGTGCGTGCGTTCCAGGTTTGTACTAAAAGTGTTCCAGATTTGTAATGAAAGTGTTTGGCGTTTAAAGTAGGCCCCTGACCTAATGGATACTAGACCGACCTACAAGTTGCAAGCATTGCGCAGTTCAAGACTACACTAGATTATGTTATGTGTGATTAGTATTTAGAAAAAATTAAAGCTAGTTTGAGCTTAGGAGGAAGACAAGTTAGAGAAACTCGTTTGGCCAGTAGTGAAATGTGGGGTGATTTTTCATGTTGTGTTTTATTATTTTTTCTTCTCTCATATGGGTGTGGCTGTCTATGTACCTTTTCATAAGGGATATATTAATTAACTAATGTCAGAGAACTGCAAGGTGAAATTTACTTCATGGAATTGTAGGGGCTTGAACAAAATTACAGGTGAAACGAGTAATGAGCAGGTTAAAATATTTGAAATCAAAAATTGTTTTCTTACAAGAAACGCATCTATTGAACGAAGATGTTTCTAAAGTAGCAAAAAGGTGGCAGGGCCAAGTGTTATCTGCCCCCTACACCACTCATGCCAGGGGGGTTATGATACTAATTCATAAGTCTGTCCCATTACAGGTACATAATGTAGTAAGGGACACTGCAGGTAGATATATTATGGTCCAGGGTAGGTTACTGTCTGAAACGTTAACGCTGAAATGTTTATGGTCCCAATTAAGAGGACCCTAAATTCTATGATAATTTATTTTTGACAGCCTCAACTCTTCCTGGACAATACATAATAGCTGGTGACTTTAATTGTACGTTAGACCCTTCAAAGGACAGGTCAACTGGTCTAGAAGGTACTCACAATAAGTCGAGAAAGACAATACATAATTTTATGAAGGAATTAAATTTGTTGGATATTTGGAGGCATGGCAAACCAAATGCAGTAGAGTATTCCTGCTATTCCAGCACTCATAAAACACACTCACGCATAGACTACTTTTTAGTTTCTGCACTGCTTGCCTCCAAAGTAGGTGAATGTCAGTATAGCAGTATAGTTCTTTCGAACCACGCAGCGGTATCCTTGGTTTATGAAGATACTAATCTAGTGAATGACCCACCAAGATGGCGTTTTCAACCAGGATGGCTCACGGATCACACATTTATAGACTTTTTGGAGAAACAGATTGATCTGTATTTTGAATGCAACAAGTCCCAGACCTCTGCTGGCATGATGTGGGAGGCTTTCAAGGCTTTTATTAGGGGACAAATAATCTCTTTCACTAGCTCAAAGAAAAAGGCTACAAGACTTGAAATGGAGAAATTAGATCAGGATATAAAAAAAATGGAAACGGAAATGTATCATAATAAACATACGACTACAGATGCTCATTCAAAACTACTACTGCTTAGATCAGTGGTTCTCAACTGGTCTAGCCTCGGGACCCAACATTTTCTTTAGTCATTAAGTCGCAACCGAAAATTTTGAACCACTATGATTTATTTAAAAAAAAAATGTTTGCAGTAATACACAATCTTTCATTTCACTTAAAAACAGGACATAAACACAAAAAAGTGGAACAAAAGTACAACTTGGGCTAAAAACTCAATGAAATAAAATAATAAATAATATATGCTTCTTAGCAGACTTCTTAGCTTAACATCACAGGGAACTAATGGGATAACTGGGGATGTAGTTTGCTCCTGACAAGAGCAGTGGCGTCATTTCAGTAAAAGCCAAGGTATGGCAAGGAGGGAGGGTGGGGGGGTTGAAGGAAACCCCCTTGTTGTATTTTTTTTTGTCAAATCAGTTGTGCAATAGTCACTTTTGGTGAGTTGTTTCTATACAATTCACTTATATGACATTTAGGTATGACACAGGACTACAAAAGCATTTATAATAGAAATGTGTCAACAGACTAAAGCAGAGAACCACAATATTTTGCATACAAATTATGCTGAGCAGAATGTAATATCATAACTGTCTATGTTATTTTTATTGCAATTGAGCCAATTTTCCTTTAGGTACGGTTTTGAGGTGTGTTCAACAGAATGTAGTATCAAAAACACGTTCACAAAAAGTATGGGTTACTGAATGCTGAACTGCACTGTTATAATCACTA
Organism: Notolepis coatsorum; assembly: GCF_963971535.1. Classification (NCBI taxonomy): domain Eukaryota; kingdom Metazoa; phylum Chordata; class Actinopteri; order Aulopiformes; family Paralepididae; genus Notolepis; species Notolepis coatsorum. The sequence continues at coordinate 256,312 of NW_028174866.1, forward strand.
AGCCATTGTAAGACCGTACCTGTGTCCCTGTATCACTTGTCTCTGCTGCCCTTTGACTAAAAAACGTTTGTATGTCCATTTTCCTTTTTTTCCCTGGCAGCATATTTGACCTATAGTAAAAACCTTTGCACCTAATAAAAGTAATCTAGTAAAAGTGAGATAATTGACTATATCAAAACATGCTAGGGCTGTACCGAATAGTTCGAAGCTTCGTTCATAATGTTGACATTTGAATTCGAAATCAACATTAAATTGTTTTGTATATATATATATAAATCGTTTGAATTTTTTTTTAAATATTAATTTGCCAAGGTATGGCGGGTGCCATACTTTGCCATATCAAAATGACACCCCTGGACAAGAGTCTCAAAGTCTGGGGTGATGACAAAGCAACTCTGAGGTCATGCTCAATGTCCAATCTGTTTCTCTGCTTTGTCTTCAGCTGGACCAGAGCTAAGAAGCCACTTTCACAAAGATAGGTAGTGCAAAAGAAATATTTAAAAGAAATATTATAATTTTTTTTTACTTTTTTAATAAAAAAAAAAAAATTACACACATCCGCGACCCACTCAAAATGGCCCTGCGACCCACTTTTGGGTCGCGACCCACCAGTTGAGAAACACTGGCTTAGATCACAGTACAATGAACTAGCAGCTAACAAAGCCGCTGCCGACCTAATAAGACTCAAACAGTCCTACTATGATCAGGGGGAAAAGCCTGGAAAGCTTCTTGCCTGGCGCATTAAACAGCAACAAGCAGAAAGGTCCATCAATTGTATTGAAGCCCCAAATGGTAGAACTATAGTGGACCCAACAGAGATTAATGAGGCTTTTAGAGTCTTCTATGGGAAATTATACAGCTCTGAATGTTCTCCTAATCTGGACATGCAAACACAATTCTTAGACAACCTAGATATTCCCAAAATTTCAAAGGAGGAAAGTAGGGCTTTAGATCAAAATATAACTGGCGTTGAAATTGCTGATGCAATCGGCTGTATGCAGGCTGGAAAAGTAGCAGGTCAGATGGCATCCACATAGATATTTACAAAAAATTCCAAACTAAATTAATATCACCCCTCTTGGAGATGTTTCAGGAATCCTTTGATAATGGTCTTCTCCCCACATCTATGAGGGGAGCCCTAATCACTTTACTTCCAAAACCAGGGAAACCTAATACAAAATGTGAAAATATGCGTCCAATCAGCCTTCAAAATTCGGATACCAAGATTATTAGTAAAATTATTGCAAGAAGACTGGAGGTCCTTCTACCTAGGGTGGTGGGGGAAGACCAGAATGGATTTATTCAAGGGAGACAGGGTTTTCATAACGTCAGACGGGTGCTCAATATTTTATATAACCACAAGGGGGCGACAGACACTGCCTTACTCTCACTGGATGCAGAGAAGGCTTTCGACCGTGTCGAGTGGCCTTATCTGTTTGAGGTGTTAACACGATTTGGCTTTGGAGACACATTCGTCAAATGGGTTAGATTGCTTTGTACAGGGCTTACTGCAGAAGTTTTGACGAATAGCAAGGTCTCTAAACCCTTTAACATTAGTAGAAGTTGCCCACAAGGGAGCCCTTTATCGCCCTTGCTTTTCATTCTTGCAATCGAACCATTTGCTATAGCGGTGAGGACGCACAGCGATATTCATGGTATTCGAGAAGGTCATATAGAACATAGGATAGCCCTCTTCGCCGATGATGTAATATTAATGCTAAAAAATCTACACAGATCTATCCCAGCACTCCTAAGTCTTATTGAAACATTTGGGAAAATATCTGGTTATAAAGTGAATTACTCCAAATCATCTATAATGTTACTCAATGAAAGAGAGAGGAAGAATGGGCTTGTTTGTGCTTCTACTCTCAACTCAACAGATACATTCACGTATTTGGGAATAAAAATTGTCCCTGAGGTGAATACGATTTCTCAGATAAACTATGACCCAATTCTGGAAGCTAGTACTTCTTCAATAGAGCGTTGGACATCCCTACCTATCTCAATTATCGGCAGGATTAATATTCTAAAAAATATACTCCCTAAATTTCTCTACCTAATCCAGAATGTCCCTTTACCTCCTCCCTCGTCTTTGTTCACAAGAATCAAGAAACTGTTTACCAACTTTATTTGGCAAAATAAACGCCCCAGATTACGTCTATCTCTACTCTATCTACCATATGACCGAGGAGGCCTGAAATGCCCAAATATCCAATGGTATTACTGGGCAGCACAATTGCGGACGATCATGTTTTACTTCTCATCCGAGAATCCCCCTGCTTGGATCCATTCAGAATCCTTCTCTGTTAAACCGAGCTTACCCTTGCACCTGTATTTGTATTCTGCAGACCGTAAATATCTGAAGAAAGATACAGACAACCCCTGTTACAAAGGGTCAGATTAAACCGAATATATATATTTATTGCTTGAGATCCCTTGTATAATATTTGTATATCGTTTGATATCCCTTGTATATTCTTTGTATATATACACGGAATATCCCTTTACCTGGGTACAAACCAGACCATAATATTCGCTCTCCTATTGGACAGCGACCCCTAGGCGCCAACGACCATACCCCCAATGGCAAGTTCAAAGGCAACGCCAAGGCATGTCTCAACATGTCCAGGTTTGCGCAGTAATACGAGACAGAACTGAGGTTGGCACTAGATAATTCACCTTATGTATAAATACGGCGCAGGTGGAAACAGCAGCAATTCGTTCATTACTAGAAAAGCCTTCACCACGAGTCAACGACCAAGTGAAGTGAGCAACCTTGCGTCTAAATAGAGCACTTAGAACATGTGCGAATAGATAGTAAAAGTGTCAGAGTTTAGTGAAGTAACGTCAAGTTCGACCTAGTCTAATGTGAAGTACAGTGCACAGGAGAATCTACACCGGCGAATGCAGAACCTTTTTCTGGTTGGATTATATTGCTTTGGTACCGTGACTGCTGGAGCAGAGAACCGTCTACCCCACTGTCGTGTGGGATCTACCCCCGTGAGGAGCATCCCTCGAGCCCGCCTCTGGGAAGAGGCTGGCTGGCTGTCGTCCATGCTGTCGAGCATACTTGGATTACGCATCTTTATTCCTCGTTGACCCAGACTTTGCACCCGAACATTCCTCTACCCTGCCGGCTTACACCCGGAGGGAACCCCCCAGTGTCTCCAGCTGGTACTAGTGTGCCTTATGTAATTGCTTTGCTACAGGTGGCGTCAGTTTAGACCCATCTTACTATTCTCATTGACTTACGCTCTTGACCTACTTTACGTGTGTTCTTCGCCTTACAAGCGCGAGTATAATTCTCAATCTGTAACTTAACGTTGCTTGCTCTGATAATAATAAATCCCTCTAAATAGAACTTTATGTGTCATTGCCGTATTCTTGTGTGGGTGTTCACCATATATATTCATGTACTGTATGGCCAGTAATTAAAGTACATAACTAAGTAGTGGTTTAATAATACCATACTCTCAATACAGTCAGGGAATTGTACCTCTCAGTTACAACCCCATTATTTTAAACATGATAGATGTATGGTTCGACACACTTAAATATTTGAATATAAATGCGTCCCGATCCCGGTTCAGTCCTATTTGGGGCAATGCCAATTTTAAATCAGGGCAAAACGATAGTGGATTTAAAGTATGGGCTGAAAAGGGGTTAAGGAAAGTGCAAGACGTATACAGGGAGGAGGATGAAGTATTCATGTCCTTTGCGGAAATATCTACAAAATATGATATTCCGAAACATCACTTTTATAAATATCTTCAGCTAAGGAGTTTTATATCATCTCAGAACCATTCATTGGATATACCGAACATTTCCATCTTAGAGGTAGCAGTCACTAGACACTGTTATGGTAAAGGTTTAATTTCAATGCTATACGACTTATTTGTATCTGGTTCAGATTAATCATCAGAATCAAAACTGAATCAATGGGACGAAGATATAGAGGAGGAAATATCTTTAGAAGAATGGAGCGTGGCATGTAAAGAGGCACAGAGTCAGACAGTCAGTAGCAACCTAAAACGTATACAATATAAATGGCTGATGCGTACATATATAACTCCTGTTAAATTACGTTTAATGATAATATTCCAGATACTTGTATTAAGTGTAGTGAGGCAAGGGGGACACTGTTCCACTGCATATGGGAATGTGTGAAAGTGAAAAAAAAAAAAAAAAAAAAAAAAAAGATGTTATTGATTTGATCAATACAATTTTATCAAAGAAGTTGCCATTGAATCCCAAGCTTTTTATTCTTGGTTTATATCCTACCACCCCACATCTACAAAGCAAAGAGTTTAGATGCATAGATATGTGCATATTACAGGCAAAACGTGTAATAGCTCTTAATTGGAAAAATGTTGATGGACCAAGAATTGGTATGTGGATTAAAGAGATGGCTTCAAACATGTCAATGGAAAAGATGGTGTATATTGTTAGACGTAAACAAAACATTGTTGATAATGCCTGGGGACCGTTTGTGTACTTCTTAAAGCATAATACAAATGTTGGGAACTTGCTTCAACAAGAACAGGATTAGGGGAAGTACTGTTGGACAACTCTTATTATTGTGTAAAAACAACAAGAAACACCCATGTGTAAAACATTTTGGTTGTATTATTATTTATGTTTATTTTTTATTATTTAAATCTGTATCCTTCTTTCCTATGTGAACCTGTTTTTGAAGTTAATTATTATTTTGTGTGGGGTGGGGTTAGGGGAGGGAGAACGGGGTGAAAATGTTTGCTGAATACTGCTATGCTGATATACATGTTTAATTTGCAAACTAAAACCCAATAAATATATTGTTAAAAAAAAAAAAAAAAAATTAAACGATCCAAAAAAATTCTCTCTAAGACTTTAGAAAGTACACTGGCCGCCCGGTGCAATCGTCATCATCATCATTAAGTTAAGTTAAGTTAAGTTCTTTAATAGTTGTCATACAGAAGTACAGAATACTTTCATACAAAATGCTTCTTACTGTTACGCTCCAGAGACTGTGCTAGACAAGATAGTATCAAATAACATAATAACATAATATAGCATGAATTTAGAAGAAGAAAATGAGGTCACAGTGTTCGGTATAGACATATGTACAATGTTCTGAGTTACCATATAATATACAATACACAATACTATGCAGTGTACTAATGTACAGTACTATCTAGTGCAAAGCAGAAATGGGATGAGGTACAATTTTAGGTACAATTTACAGTAAGGTGTACGAGTTGTAGTGCAATCCTTCATCCATAGATATAAAGTGTGGGGAGTGGGTGCTACAGTGTGTTTGTTTAAAGTGGGTGTGTGCTATAAAGTGTGTGGAGTGGGTGCTACAGTGTGTTTGTTTAAAGTGGGTGTGTGTGTGTGGATGTCTGTGCTATGTGCGTTTGGTGGTTGTTGTTGTGTAGTGTTCATTCATTGTTCGTTTAGCAGCCTGATGGCCTGGGGATAGAAGCTACTTCTGAGTCTTTCTGTGCTCGCCTTGAGACTCCTGTATCGCTTGCCTGACCGCAGCAGTTCGAAGAGGCAGTTGTTCGGGTGACTGGAGTCATAATGATTCTCTTAGCCTTGCCCTTGCAACGCTTGTAGTAAATGTTCTGGAGGGTGGGGAGCCCCCCTCCAATTGTGCGTTCGGCTGAACGTGTCACTCTTTGTAGTCTGCTTTGGTCTTTTGCAGTGCTATTCCCAAACCAGGAGGTGATGTTGCCGGTCAAGATGCTCTCTATTGTACATGAGTAGAAGTTCTTAAGGATCTTCTGGCATTAGGTTGTACGCCGACCATCAAGTGATACTTGTTTAGTTTAGGAATAGGGGGCAGGTAACTATAAGATGTATTCTTCTTCCTGCTTCTTTTGCCCATGGTAGAACTGTATTTATGATTTTGTATGAAAACTGTATGATTGTATTGCTTCCGTGTGGCAAATAAAACTCTGAATCTGAATCATCCACCTTTATTTACTGGGTCGGTAGTTGTCCAAGCTCCCCACCTTTCCCGCCTTGTCCTTGATAACTGGCACCACAGTGACTGATAGCATGGAGTCCGGCAGCAGCCCATGTGTCATGAGCAGTGATGCCACTAATGCGTTACTAAGTAACGCATTATTGTAATCTGATTACTTTTCCCCGAAAATAGTAATCTAACGCGTTAATCTTTACAAGCCACTAATCTGATTGCAGTTACTTGTCCAAGTGGCTGTGCGTTACTATTTCGTTACTATCTCATCATAATGCAGGCGGAATGCAGTATTTTCTTTCGTTTTCGACAGTCAAATATACGTTTGGAAAGCTTTTCCTTGTATTGGGGAGTGACGTCACAGCACGCAACCTCGCGTGTTGAGCCATGCTGGTGGGCGCGGCTGTTATTGTTATTATCAGGCTGACCTGCGAGCTAGCAGGGAGACGCTCGCGCTCGTAACGCTTTCTTGCACTGGAAGTTCACTAGTCTACTTAACGTTTGTGTAAGCTAAGCCGGGTGAAAAAAACATTCACTTTGCGGAGGAAACAAAATACTGTCTACCGCATATGGAATATACAGCACAGCACGACCATCGACTTCTACAGGACTCGCAGCTGCACCAGCCAAACAGTATGTTCCACCTTTGAGTTAAACATCTTTTGCATTGCACTATTCATGAACATGGAACACCATACTGCAGTATGTAGGTTGTCAGTAGCACACTGACAACACTGCAGTATATATATTCCCTCCCCGCCGTATGTATATTTCCCTCCCACCCACCCACCCCCTCCTAATGTACAGTCCCCTCCCCATCATATGTATATACTCTGTCAGGATCTAGGGGTAACAGTACTGTATATTTGAATACCGCTTATGTCACAAATGTATCAGTACTAAATACCTATATGTCCCTATGCCATAAATGTCATGTATGTTGTGTATGTCATAAATGTCTATATGAATTGAAAATGGGGACCCTGATGGAAACAAGACAAACGTCTTTCTCAGGTCTGCATCCCCTTAACAATTGTATGTATTGAGCCGTACTGTATTGTACCCATTCTGCAATCTGTTAAATAAAGTTTTCATTCATTCATTCACACAATAATAAATAATAATAACGTAGAACCATATCTGAATGGGGCAGGCCTCAAAGGTAGGCTACATATCAGCCTACATGTGGTGTTATTGACCATTTATCTTTTGTGAAATCTATAGATCTATAGATAGCAAGATAGGCCTACCTGCCCTATTAGTACATTTTACTCAAACTGAGTACATTTTACTAAACATTTTTTGTCATTCTTATGTTATGGCAGCAGCAGGGGGGACGACTTCGTAACCTAGTTACTTTCAAAGTAACTAAGTTACTCTGATAATCAAGTAATCAGTAAAGTAACTAAGATAACTTTTTAAAGGAGTAATCAGTAATCAGTAATCGGATTACTTTTACAAGTAATCTGTGGCATCACTGGTCATGAGCAAGGCCAGATTAAGACTTCAGAGGCCCCTGGGCCAGATTCTTGTGGATGCCCCCCCACACACACATACACGTGCACGCACGCACAGTGGCGTTTTTATATGTCACTTTAAAAAATATATAGAATATTTAGAAGCGGTGGGCTCTGAGGGCCAAGCTAAAAGGATTTTGATCACCCCTGCCCACTTTGACAACCTAGGATAGCTTAGAGTAGACGACAGAGTACAGCAACTTGCAATGGGCCTGGTCTACAAGATACACTACGCGACCAAGGTACCCATGTACATGTCAAAATACTTCCCAAAGGTCAGTGAATACCACGATCACAACACCAGAGGGAGCTCCACAAATCATGTTAAACCCAGATTCGGCTCAAACAAGGGACTAAACACGTTTCGCAATTATGCCACATCAATGTGGAATGCCCTACCCAAAGCTGTAAAGGAATGTGAATCACTACCCACTTTCAAAAACACTCTCAAAGAACACCTACGGGAGACTGCAATTCGAAACTGGCCCCTGTAAATGTCCTAACACAACCCCCTCCAATGTACAGTAAATGACCAAGTATGGTTTTGTCAATATTCCAATGTACAGTTTTGCTTGTACAGTTGTATAGTGTTGTCCACCCACCCACCCCTCCCACCCACCGAACCACCTCCAATGTACAGTCCCCCCCACCCCCCCAACCCCACCCCACCTACCCAACCTCCTCCAATGTACAGTTTCTACGTCAAATGTATATACTCTCTTTTCTGGACTCTTTTCGTATGACAAACAGTACTGTATTTGCAAATCTGGTATGTCATAAATGTATAGATGTAGCAGTACTGTCTATCTGTATGTCATGTATGTCATATATGTTATGATGAATTGAAAATGGGGGACCCAGATGTAAACAAGACGAAAGTCTTTCTCTGGTCTGCATCCCCTTAACAATTATTGAGCTGTACTGTACTGTACTGTACCCATTCTACAATCTGTTAATAAAGTTTTCAATCAATCAATCAAGAAGAGAAAAGAAACACATAATGTTTAGATGGGGGGATGGCGCCATCCTCAGGAAGAAAAAAAACATGCACACACTTTGGAGACAAGAATATAATATTAGAATAGTAAGCTTACTTTTACGTGAATGTCAATTTAAATGATAATTAGGGAAGGGAGGGGGTTGAAATGTGTTTTTGTCCTGTGTTACTGTCTGTGAATTAATGAATTAATGAAAATTGTATTTAACAGATTGCAGAATGGGTAAGAATAATACATTACGGCTCAATACACACAATTGTTAAGGGGATGCAGACCAGAGAAAGACGTTTGTCTTGTTTACATCAGGGTCCCCCATTTTCAATTCATAGTGACATGTATGACATGCACAACATATATGACATAATGACATTTATGGCATAGGGACATACATGACATACAGGTATATAGTACTGTTACATTTGTGACATATATGATATGCAAATATACAGTACTGTTACCCATAGATCCTGACAGAGAGTATATACATATGATGGGGAGGGGACTGTACATTAGGAGGGGGTGGGCGGGTGGGAGAGAAATATACATACGGTGGGGAGAGAATATATACATTACATACGGTGGGGAGGGGACTGTCTATTAGGTGGGGGTGGGGCTGTATGTATGTATGTATGTATGTATGTATGTATGTATGTATGTATGTATGTATGTATGTATGTATGTATGTATGTATGTATGTATGTATGTATGTATGTATGTATGTATGTATGTATGTATGTATGTATGTATGTATGTATGTATGTATGTATGTATGTATGTATGTATGTATGTATGTATGTATGTATGTATGTATGTATATATGTATGTATGTATGTTTAAAAGAAGAAAAAAATCCAATAGAAATATTGACTGATGTTTCTTAGGCGACTCTTTCGAAGTTGGTTAAGGTTAGAGTATGGAATCAGGGCTGGTGTTCTATCGCCCTGCTCTAAGACAAACTCTAACCTTAACCAACTTCGAAAGAGTGCCTAAGCTTAACCGGTGAAAGAAAGAGGCGTCACACGATTGGCGCTACCAGAAACGTCAGTGGCCAATCAGAGCGCAGAACGCGAACGCGGAACTGGAAATCCGTTGGTAAAAGTATTCAGGCGTCGGGACTGGGATGTGGAGATGCAAGTTTTGACTTTTTATTGCTGTTTTTACCTCAAACGGAAAACCTCAAACTCTTATGAAGAGGAGAAAAAATACTCAAGATTAGCCACTTGCAGATGGCAGGGTGTGACATACTGTATATTTTAGTTGATGAAATATTTTTGTTGACTAAATATTTTAGTTGATGAAATATGTTTTCATTTCAGTGTCACAGTATGACATCGATCTCCAAAATAAGAAAAAATATAAAAATAAAATGTGGGGCCTCTAGTGACGGGGGCCTCCAAAATGTTTTAAAATAAAAGTAAAAAAAAAGATAAACAAATATGTGGGGCCTCTAGTGACGAGGGACCTCAAAAAAAAAAAAAAAGGTAAAAAAAAATATTATAATAATTTGGGGCCTCTAGTGACGAGGGGCCTCCAAAAAAATTAAAAATAAAAGTTAAAAAAATAATAATACTAATTTGGGGCCTCTTGTGACAAGGGGCATCCAAAAGGCCTCTAGTGACGAGGGGCCTTCAAAAAAATAAAAGAATAAAATTAAAAAAAAATTTAAAAAAATGTTGGGGCCTCTAGTGACGAGGGGCCTCCAAAAAAAATTTAAATAAAAAATTACATTTTTTTTGGAGGCCCCTCATCACAAGAGGCCCACGGGCCGCGGCCCGGACGGCCCGGTCGTTAATCCGGCCCTGGTCATGAGGCCTGTAAAGCAGATAGAGAGCAGTATGATGTCATAAGAGAACATTCTAGAACATTTGTGATGTTACAGTATGATGTCATAATAGGACATTCTAGAACATTTGTGATGTCACAGTATGATGTCATAAGCAAACATTCTAGAACATTTGTGATGTCACAGTATGATGTCATAATCAAACATTCTAGAACATTTGTGTACAGTATATATTCAACAATTCTCTCAAAAGATCTCAGATCTCAGAAGACAAGTGAAGATATCACTTGTTGTTTCCGGCTACTTGTCTGTAAACTAGAATATATTCTGTAGGTACAATTTAAAAATAACAAGATGGAAAAGGAAACAATGTCAAACCCTAATGAGCTGCGTTTGGAGGGAAGATTCTGTGATGTGGTTATTAAAGTCAACAGCACTGAGTTTAACGCCCACAAGAACATCCTGTGTGGCTGCAGCGCCTATTTCAGGTACGTTTATCTTATCTACTGTAATGATAAAAAGATTATAATAATTAATTTAATAAAAACGTTTTATTTTTGCATGTAATTTTTTTGCAATGGAATGCTTTTTTTAGTTTTTGGGCCAATCAAAGTCGACTATACAAATCCTTAGTTTTTAATAAAAACGTTTTATTATTAGTGTGGGTGACACTATTGTAATCTATTTATTTATTTATTTATTTATTTATTTATTTATTTATTTATTTATTTATTTATTTATTTATTTATTTATTTATTTATTTATTTATTTATTTATTTATTTATTTATTTATTTATTTATTTATTTATTTATTTATTTATTTATTTATTTATTTATTTATTTATTTATTTATTTATTTATTTATTTATTTATTTATTTATTTATTTGTTTGTTTGTTTGTTTGTTTGTTTGTTTGTTTGTTTGTTTGTTTGTTTGTTTGTTTATTTATTTATTTATTTGTTTGTTTGTTTGTTTGTTTGTTTGTTTGTTTGTTTGTTTGTTTGTTTGTTTGTTTGTTTGTTTGTTTGTTTGTTTGTTTATTTATTTATTTATTTATTTATTTATTTATTTATTTATTTATTTATTTATTTATTTATTTATTTATTTATTTATTTATTTATTTATTTATTTATTTATTTATTTATTTATTTATTTATTTATTTATTTATTTATTTATTTATTTATTTATTTATTTATTTATTTATTTATTTATTTATTTATTTATTTATTATTTATTTATTTATTTATTTTTTATTTATTTTTTATTATTCTGCCGATCTTTGTCCACTAACTCCTCCCAGAGCTTTCGCACCACATACATGTGTAAGGTAACAAAACGACCGGCTTGGTACAACTCGAGTTGCGATTACTTTTTGGAAAGTTTCACCCCACCGTTTGGCTACAAATCGACTTTAAACAGGACATTTTGGTCCAATCACTATGCAACAACCATCAAATGCACACAGCACACACACCCACACGCACACACTCACTCAAACAAACAACACACTGCAGCACCCACTCTCCACACTTTAGATCACACAAACACACTTACACTTTATATTTATTGATAAAGGATTTGCACTACAACTCGTACACCTACTGTGAATTGTACCTAAATTGCACCTCGTCCCATTTCTCCATTTCTGCCTTGCACTATATAGTATTGTATATAGTATTGTATATTAGTACACTCGTCCCATTTCTCCATTTCTGCCTTGCACTATATAGTATTGTATATAGTATTGTATATTAGTACACTGCACAGTATTGTATATTGTATGGTAACTAACTACGTCTATTCTGCATCGAACATTGTACATATGTCTAAACTGAACACTGTGACCTTTTTTTTACTTCTAATTTTACTATGTTTTTATTTCATACTTATCTTGTCTTGCACAGTCTCTGGAGCGCAACAGTAAGAAGCATTTGTACAAAAGTATTCTGTACTTCTGTATGACAACTATTAAAGAAACTTTAAACTTGAACTTGAAACATAAGGAATGAATGGCAGAACATTTGTGATGTCACAGTGTGATCTCATAATAGAACATTCTAGAACATTTGTGGTTAAAGGATGATGTCATAATAGGACATTCTAGAACATTTGTGTTCTATATATATTCAACAATTCTCTCAGAAGATCTCAGATCTCAGAAGACCAAGTGAAGATATCACTTGTTGTTTCCGGCTACTTGTCTGTAAACTTGAATATATTCTGTAGATACAATTTAAAATCCCCACATGGAAAAGGAAACAATGTCATCTACAATCCTTAATGAGCTGCGTCTGGAGGGAAGGTTCAGTGATGTGGTTATTAAAGTCAACAGCACTGAGTTGAATGCCCACAAGGCCCTCCTGTGTGACTGCAGTGACTATTTCAGGTAAGTTTAGCTTGGTTCAGGTTAGCTTGGTTCAGGTTAGCTTGGTTAGTAAACAGATACCATACTGTACTTTTACTGTAAACAGATACTATACTGTACTTCTACTGTAAACAGATAATATACTGTACGTCTACTGTAAAAAGATAATATACTGTACTTCTACTGTAAAAAGATACTATACTGTACTTCTACTGTAAACAGATACGATACTGTACTTCTACTGTAAACATATACTATACTGTACTTCTACTGTAAACAGATACTATACTCTACTTATAATGTAAAAATATACTATACTGTACTTCTTCTGTAAACAGATACTGTACTTCTACTGTAAACTGATATTATACTGTACTTATACTGTAAACAGATACTATACTGTACTTCTACTGTAAACAGATACTATAATGTACGTCTACTGTACAAATATGATATACTGTACTTCTACTTTAAAAATATACTATACTGTACTTCTACTGTAAACAGATACTATACTGCACTTCTACTGTAAACAGATACTATACTGTAATTCTACTGTAAAAATATACTATAATGTACTTCTACTGTAAACATATACTGTACTTCTACTGTAAACCGATACTATACTGTACTTCTACTGTAAACAGATACTATACTGCACTTCTACTGTAAAAATATACTATAATTCTACTGTGCTAAGACCCTATACTTCTACAGTGAAAATATATTACTACTAGGGCTGTCCCCGACTAAGGATTTGGATACTTACTTACTTACATACGCCTATCGCTCCTTTTGGGGGAGCATAGGCCGTCGACAACAGTTCGCCAGGGTCCTCTGTCCTGTGCTTTGCTTTCCAGCTGTTTCCATGTCAGTCCGCTCTGTGTGATGTCTGTCTCCAAGTCCCTGCGCCAGGTGTTCTTGGGCCGGCCTCTCTTCCTTTTGCCTTGGGGGTTCCATCTAAGGGCCTGTCTGGTGGTGCTGGTGTTTGGTTTGCGTAGTGTGTGGCCGATCCATCCCCACTTTCTTCTCTTGATTTGTTCTTCCACTGGTTGTTCGCCCGTTCTCTGCCAGAGATCATTGTTGCTGATGGTATCTGGCCAGTGGATGTTCAGGATCCGCCTCAGGCATCTGTTGATGAATGACTGCACTCTAGTCATTGTGATCTTGGTTGTCCTCCACGTCTCTGATCCGTATACGAGTACTGGCTTGATGTTGGATTTGAATAGTCTGATCTTTGTCTGCTGACTGATAACCTTGGAGCTCCAGATGTTCTTTAGTTGGATGTATGAGGCCCTTGCCTTGCTGATTCTTGCTCTGACATCTGCCTCCGTGCCACCCTTCTTATCTATGATGCTACCTAGGTAGGTGAAGGATTCTACTTCCTCAAGTGCTGTTCCCTCCAGGTTTACTGGGTCTTTGTTGTTTGTGTTGATCTTGAGTATTTTGGTCTTTCCTTGGTGGATGTTGAGGCCTAGTTGTGTTGAGGTGTCTGCCAGTATGTTAGTCTTCTCCTGCATCTGGTGTCGACTGTGGGATAGTAGGGCAGGGTCGTCTGCGAAGTCTAGGTCGTCCAGTTGTGTTGTGAGTGTCCACTGGATCCCGTTTCTCCTCTGTGCTGTTGTGGTCTTCAATATCCAGTTGATGGCCAGGAGGAAGAGGAAAGGGGACAGGATACCACCTTGCCTTACTCCGGTCTTCACTTGGAAGCTTCGTGTGAGCTGTCCGCTGTGTATGACTCTGCAGGTCATACCTTCATAGGAGTTCCTCATGATGTTGACAAGCTTTTCTGGTATGCCGTAGTGTCGAAGCAGTTTCCAGAGGGTGTTTCTGTGGAGGCTGTCAAATGCCTTCTCATAGTCTACGAAGTTGATGTATAGTGGAGAGTTCCATTCCAATGATTGCTCGACTATGATTCGGAGGGTTGCAATCTGGTCCACACATGATCTATTGGGCCGGAAGCCTGCCTGCTGGTCTCTTAGCTGCGGATCCACCGCTTTCTTTATTCGTTTGAGGAGGATTCTGTTGAAGATTTTTCCTGGCACTGATAAAAGCATGATTCCTCTGTAGTTGTGGCATTGGCTGAGGTCTCCTTTCTTAGGTATTTTGACCAAGTAGCCTTCTTTCCAATCTGTTGGCCCTTCCTCTTTCTCCCAGATCTTCTCAAACAGAGGGTGTAGCATCTCTACCGAGGTGTCTATGTCTGCCTTCAGTGCCTCTGCAGGGATGTTGTCTGGTCCTGCTGCCTTACTATTCTTTAGTTGTGCAATGGCCTGTTGGATTTCCTGCTTGCTGGGCTTTCCACAGTTGATGACTATGTCAGTCTCTGCAGGTTGAATGTCCGGGGGGTTAGGTGGTGCCGGTCTATTCAGTAGTTCTTCAAAATACTCTGCCCATCCCTCTTGCTGTTGGTCCAGTCTTGTGATGGTCTTTCCTTCCTTGTTTTTGATTGGTCGTTCTGGTCTGCTGAACTTTCCGGACAGTTTCTTGGTGGTGTCATACAGTTCCTTCATGTTTCCTTTTGCTGCTGCCTCTTCTGCTTCTTTAGCCAGGTTGTCGATGTAGTTTCGCTTGTCCTTCTTGGCATTTCTTTTGACCTTTCTGTTTGCCTGAGTGTACTCTCTTTGCGCTTTTGCCTTGGTTGCCCTTGTTCTGCTGTTGTTAACTTCTGCCTTTTTCTGTCTCCTTTCTTCTATGTTGCGTAGTGTTTCTGCTGTTATCCACTCTTTATGGTGTCTCTTCTTTATTCCTATCACTTCCTTACATGTTGTTGTGAGAGTTTCCCTTATCCTTTCCCATTGGTATTGCTGGTCTCCTTCGTCACTGCTTAGATCTTGCAAGGCTTGATATCTATTCTTCAGCTTCAGTGTGAACACTTCTCTTATCTGTGTGTCTTTTAAGAGGTGGACATTGAATATCTGTTTCTTTGATGTTGTTTCCATCCAGTGTTTCTTCAGTTTCAACTTGAGCGTAGCGCTTAGTAGGTGGTGGTCTGATGCTATGTCTGCTCCTCGCCTTACTCGTAGGTCTTGTAGTGATCTCCTGAACTTGCTGGTTATGCAGAAGTGGTCTATCTGGTTCTCGGTCACTCCATCCGGTGATACCCAGGTTGCCTTGTGGATTCTCTTATGTGGGAAGACGCTTCCTCCGACAACCAGGTTGTTCAGGGCACAGGTGTCCACAAATCTCTCTCCATTCTCATTCATTTCTCCTAGGCCATGCTTTCCCATCACTTTTTCGAAGCCTGTGTTGTCTCCGCCAATCTTTGCATTGAAGTCTCCCATGAGAATGCTGATGTCTTTTCCTTTTTGTTGTTCCAGGATGCTCTGTAGTCTGTTGTAGAAATCATCCTTTTTTCCATCATCGCTGTCATTGGTTGGTGCATAGCATTGTATCACGTTCAACTTGATTTTCCTCTTCTTGGTTCTGAAGGTGGCTGTTATAATTCTTGATCCATGTGCCTCCCATCCAATCAGTGCTTTCTTTGCTGTTGTTGATAGCAAAAGGCCAACCCCCTCGGTGTGAGGGGCTTTGTCTTCTTCGTGCCCAGAGTAGAGTAGCAGCTCTCCTGTCTGTAGTCTTTGTTGTCCAGATTGCGTCCATCGTGACTCACTAATTCCTAAAAGGTCTAGTTTGTATCTCCTCATTTCTGCTGCTACTTGTATGGTTTTTCCGGTCTCATACAAGGTCCTGACGTTCCATGTTCCAATTCGTATGTCTCTGGTTGACAGAAGGGGTTTCGACTCTGTGACTTCTGTGACTTGACAGCTTTCATCACACAGCGTCATAAAATTTTTATTATTTTACTTTTTCTTGTTTGTCTGTCTCCTGACAAGGTCATTATGATTCATGTTACTGTTATTATTGTTGTCGTCGCTGTTGTCATTGGGTCTCATTCTCAAACGAAGTTTCGACAAAATATTTCGTCTTAGCCAGATTTCGGCCTATTTAAGACATATTAGGGCTGGGAGTGGGAGTCCTCAAATTTTCCTGAGATCTTATTTGAGAGCAGATCTAAGAGTGCTGAGGAGCACACTTAAATATGCTCTCAGCCCACGATCAAATCTCATGATTGATTGACTAATTTAAAATTGTATCATAACTTGACAGACTGTGTTCTCATAGTGATTCCTTCATGTTAACGCTACAGGCCTCCTTGGAATTAATTACTTGATCATAATTAAAATAAATATGACAATATTTGTACGATAAGAAATTACGCATTTGATGTCGGAAAAATAAATAATATGGATTCATCTGATCACAGGGCAGCTGGATTAACCATATCTGAACCAGCTATTTTGGACAAATGTATAATTACTTTAATTACTCAGATATTCAAACACAATTATGCAATTATTGTGAAATGATTGAAAATAATAATAATTTAATGCCTTCTGTGGAATTTGCATTTCTTATTTGTTACACATCTGTTTTAATGATTAATTATATACATTTGAAAGAATGCAGGTCAACATGCAATGTATCCCATTGATTGGTATACAATGGGACAGACCTTTGTTTGATCGATTGGTTGATTGAAGACTTTATTAACAGATTGCAGAATGGGTACAGTACAGTACAGCTCAATTACATAAGGGGATGCAGACCAGAGAAATAATTTCGTCTTGTTTACATCAGTGTCCCCCATTTTCAATTCATCATAACATATATGACACACACGACACAGATAGACAGTACTGCTACATCTATACATTTATGACATACCAGATTTGCAAATACAGTACTGTTTGTGATACAAAAAAGTCCAGAAAAGAGAGTACATTTGACATAGAAACTGTTGGAGGAGGTTGGGTAGGAGGGGTGGTAGACTTACACTGTACAAGCAAAACTGTACACTGGAATATTGCCAAATCATACTTGGTCATTTACTGTACATTGGAGGGGGTTGATATAGCTATAATAACCTGCATTCCTTCGAATATATCATTAATCAATTAAACGTATATTGAAATGCACTATATAGCCTATACACCAACACTGAAATGAGAGTGGATAAATAAATAAGAACTAAAGCTAATCGGTGGAAATAGACTGCATTAATATTCCATAACAAGTCTTGTGTGCGCCTACGAATGAACAGTAGCCTATAGGCTTATGGAATAATAAGCCATACTGCGTTCATTCATTACGCCCGCCGGCCCGTAAGCTATATATATTATGTCATTCATTCATTCATATACAGTACTGCGTGCGCGTGTGTGTGTGCGTGCAGGGCCGCCTCAGGGGGTGTGCGAGCAGTGCGGTCGCACAGGGCCTCGCGGGAGGGGGGCCTCGCAAAAAAAAAAAAAAAAAAAAAATATTAATTGTTTTTATTATTTTTTTTTATTTTTTTTTTATTTTTTTGCGAGGCCCCCCTTCCCGCGAGGCCCTTTTTCATCACAGACCTAAAATCTAGTTTTGCTTATATGCTTATATATTTCACATTAGACACGTTTGTAGAATGTGTCTGACTTGTTCCTGGGTCCTGCAGACATACTCACTATTGGAGCTCAGCTGGGGTTCTGCAGCAGCAGGCAGGTTTCAACGAAGGGAGTGGTTTTACTTACGTCATGTGTAGACAGTAGTACGCCCGCCGGCGCCGCGTGAGTCGAGATGCTTCCAGCGTGAGTCAGCTGCGTTTGACTATTTCATTTTCAGCGTGCAGCTTTTGACTATGCTTAGTTATGCCAGCCAAGACAAAGAAAGAGGTCGGTCATTATCATCATTATCAGTCGGTCGGTCGGTCACCAAGGAACGTTGACGAAAGGCCTCTCGCTAGCGGGACAAATGGCCGGAGCCATGATGTCGGCTATTAGCTAGCTTAGCTAAATGCTAACTAGCGTTAGCTAACCTATCCAGAGGAGCGAGGCAAGGCGAGTGGATGTCTTTTCAAAAGAAGGAGAAGATAACTTGTGAGCAGATAAATCTGTTAGGCAGCAATACGCCGAAAGGTGTCCAGTCTGCCGGAAAGTACTCGAAGAAGAAGAAGAAGAAATTACACCGTGGGGCCAAGAAAGTCTCCTTCCACGTTGATACTGCGTTATGGTGAGTGACCGTGAGTCAACCTATGATTATATACCCGCCGTGGATCTGACATCTCTCTTTCTCTCTCTCTCTGGAGCCAAACTGGTCGACTAGCTAATACTACTAGTAGCTAACGCTAACGGTGTGTGCCTGGTGGTGAGAGCACCTGGCTGTATGCATGTATACCATGACAAGGCAGCGAGAGGCCTTTCGTCAACGTGGAGACCTGTGTTGCGGCCTTTCGCCCTGCGCCCTCGTGCAGGTAACTAAGATTAATGAAAATGTCATGACATTACCCCAATCTTCCTTCCTTCCCCTCCCGAATGTTTTGTTAATAACGATGTTTTTTTCCAGGCAAAACATATGCTACTTCACAACATTTGGAGATACGACATGTGCTGTGTGTGAATGGTGTAGCTTGTGTAGCTTGTGTAGCTTGGGTAGCGTTGGGCCATTGGCCAAAGCTGTGTGTGGCCTGGTGTCTCACAGTACCTGGCTAGCCTATTTAGCTGATGTCGGCCATTGGCTCCTTGCTTTGGTTTCTCTGGTATACCCTGCTCTTCTTGTTGGATTTAAGTGTTGATCTTTGTCCTTTTGAATCTGTCATACATGCTCTAGTCTCTCTCTAACACACACACACATGACAAACACACATGTTCTCTCTCTCTCTCTCTCTCTTTCTAACACACACAGTCTGCCTATGGCGGCCTTTCTCGATGGCTAGGCTGTGCTCAAGGATCTTCAGTCACAGTGCTCAGGTATTCTGCCACTGTGTACTCTCTGTTTAGGGCCAAATAGCATTTCAATTTCTTTCCAATGTGTCTCTCTCTCTCTCTCTCTCTCTTTTGATCTTTGTCCTTTTGAATCTGTCATACATGCTCTAGTCTCTCTCTAACACACACACACATGACAAACACATGTTCTCTCTCTCTCTCTCTCTGTACACTGTATATTGACTGTAGAACGGGAGCTCTCTCTCGCTCTCTCTTTTGCTATATGTTGACTGTATCATGCACCGCCTCGGGCAGCGCTATTATTTAAGAATATGTTGACTGTATATATAAAAAAAAAAAAAAAATATATATATATATATATATATATATATATATATATATATATATATATATATATATATATATATATATATATATATATATATATAATTTTTTTTTTTATTTTTATTTTTTTACCTTTGGGGGGGGGGGGGGGCCTCGCGTTAAATCTCGCACAGGGCCTCGCATTTCTCCCAGGCGGCCCTGTG
>NW_028174866.1:281225-300903 GCF_963971535.1 Notolepis coatsorum
AACAGATTGCAGAATGGGTACAATACAGTACAGCTCAATACACACAATTGTTAAGGGGATGCAGACCAGAGAAATACTTTCGTCTTGTTTACATCAGGGTCCCCCCATTTTCAATTCATGACATTTATGACATACACAACATACAGTCTGATATAAGAATCTAATCAAATAATCTAAACTAATCTAATCATGACATTTAAGACATGCATGACATACAGATATATATATCTGCGCACCAGACTGTGCTATTAAACCAGGAAGTGCAGCACTGTTGATAAGGCTGTCAGCAGTAGAGCCACTACTGTATAGTGCCCTGCGCTGCAACACCACAAGAGTGAACAAAAAACACTATCAGACTCTGGAGGCACCCGCCCACCTCTACCTCCGATTGGCTTACCATCACATTTTACTCAACCTCAGCCAATCGTCAGCATGTATCCGCTTGGCTCGCGCACTGCCCACTAAACAAGGAACGACAGTATGCCTCTCAGCGCAGAGATCTGTCTGATGGAAGAAACAGGTTCATTCATAGTAACGCGCCGCATTTTTTTGCAGTAACAGTAACGCCGTTATTAAGATTGGAAGAGTAATCCGTTAGATTACTCGTTACTGAAAAAACGAACGCCGTTAGTAACGCCGTTACTTATAGCGCCGTTATTCCCATCACTGATAATCAGAACAGATATTGAGCAGCTCTTGGAAACCACTACTACTTGGCGACAGGATGGCCAAATCATCAGCATACATGAAGTGATTCACCACCCTGTTACCACACACATAACCCGTTCAAATCATCAGCATACATGAAGTGATTCACCACCCTGTTACCACACACATAACCCGTTCAAATCATCAGCATACATGAAGTGATTCACCACCCTGTTACCACACACATAACCCGTTCAAATCATCAGCATACATGAAGTGATTCACCACCCTGTTACCACACACATAACCCGTTCAAATCATCAGCATACATGAAGTGATTCACCACCCTGTTACCACACACATAACCCGTTCAAATCATCAGCATACATGAAGTGATTCACCACCCTGTTACCACACACTAGGGCTGTCCCCGACTAAGGATTTGGATAGTCGACTATGATTGGCCGAAATTAGTCGACTATGGAATTCTTTTTTGGAAAAAATTGGGCTGTGGGGGGTGCTTAATGTCTGAAGGAGTCGACTGAAGGCTTCTTGTCCTCTGCAAAAGCATGCAATGGGTCCACTGATGGATACATCTTGATATGTGTCTAGTCTAGTGTGTTCATTAGATGGGTGAAATCCTCTTTCAGTGCCTCTGTGCCTGTTTTCTTAGGCAGTTAGCCTCTGGTATGTGTGCCATTAGCGTCATCCACGCTTCTATGCCTCTTTTCTTTTGGAAAGAGTGATACCAAAAAAAATAAAAAAATTGTATTAGACTACGGCTCCTTTCGATCGATTAGTCGACTATTCGACTAATAGGGGTCAGCCCTACCACACACATAACCCGTTCAAATCATCAGCATACAAGAGTGCAGGGGAGAGTACCCCCCCTGCCGGACGCCATGCCCAACACCAAGAGATAGTATCACCCCATCTGACCCGCATGGTCAGATTCACATACCAGAATGCCAGGATTCTAATAATATTACCAGGCACGCCCCTCTCCCTCAGCTTTAAAAACAGTTTCTGGTGGTTAACTCAGTCGAATGCCTTAGAGGCATCAATAAAACCCACTGACACAGAGGAATTCTTAGTTACCCTTATTCATATTCAAACGTCCTTCAAAGCATAGATACAAAGGTCAGTGCCACGCTTGGCTTTGAACCCAAACTGATTGTCAGAAGTGACTAAAAAAAGAACTTAAACGATCCAATAAAATTATCTCTAAGACTTTAGAAAGTACACTGGCCGCCCGGTGCAATCGTCATCATCATCATCATCATCATCATCATCATCAGGTTGTACGCCGACCATCAAGTGATACTTGTTTAGTTTAGGAATAGGGGGCAGGTATAAGATGTATTCTTCTTCCTGCTTCTTTTGCCCATGGTAGAAGAGTATGATTGTATTGCTTCCGTGTGGCAAATAAAACTCTGAATCTGAATCATCAACCTTTATTTACTGGGTCGGTAGCAGGGGCGGGGCTAGGGGGTGGCTACTTGGGCTCAAGCCCCGAATGTTTTCTGAAAAGCCCTGAATCTATTTTCAAAAAAAAAAAAAAAAAAAAAATTATATATATATATATATATATATATTTTTTTTTTGATAATTAATCATTGTTACATGAAAATATGTTTGCACCAGATTTAGCAGAAGCTAATTTCCATCTGTAGTCTATCCAGCTGCTAACTGTATTTGAGTGAGTTAAGTCTTGGTGTTATGGTAGACTCAGACCTAAGCTTTAAAGGGGAACTATTTTACTATTTCTTTCACTATTTGGGCACTTTTACACAATTCCTGTGGGTTTATGGAACACCTCTGTAATTTTTTATTTTTTTTAATTCATTGTTTTGTATTTCTAATCAAGTCCTCAAAAACAGCATTTTTCTACCTCAAGATCTTAAGCTGTTTTGAGCCTGGGCTCCAACCACTGTGGGAACTGTGTGGAAACTCAGCTGATTATCATGCAGCGGTGTCTCTCTGACATCACAAATCAGCACATTTTCAGATGACTCAGTTCAGTGAGGGTGAATATTGTGAGAGGAGAATTGGAAGAATGCGCCAATATGAGAATTAGAGACATATATCATATTAATATAAGTCCACATAGCTAGGAAACAATGCTAAACACTGAAAAAGGCCATTTATAAGATAGTTCCCCTTTAAATCACAATCAACAAGTTGACAAAAACATAATTCTTCCACCTTAGAAACATAGCTTTTGAGATATGTGATAACACAGGCTGCCGGCATGTCTTTATGAATGGAAATATCGATTAAAAGAAACAACGATGAAAACCCGACTATACTCTGGTTTTCGGGGGTCCTGCCGCTCAACGTTCGGCGAGTTAACCCTAGATCTTAGATCCTAATATGAAAAACGATGTGATTTAATGTTCTATGTCTTACCTTGACTTTGTCTATTTTACTGCTATCTATTTTATGCTTTATGTCTGCACTTTATGCATTGCTCTCAGACCACGTGAGCGGATCGGCGCGGCCGAGAAATCCGCTCTTCGCTCTTTAAAGCTTGGTCCGCTCCGCTAATCACTCATGTTGACCCCGCCCCCAAGTCGCTCTCCGCTCGCTCCCCGCTCACCTTGAATCGAGCGCTCCCCGCTCCCCGCGCCAGATCGCTCGGCAGTTTTTTTTCTTCTTTTTTTGGAGCATGGTGTAAATGAGCTCAAACTACAACAGTCTACACCCCCTGGGCCCCTTAACAATTGTTTGTATTGAGCCGCATTGTAATTGTAGCCATTCTGCAATGTTAAATAACGTTGTTTATCCATTCACTATCTCTATTAAGCGATGATAGGCTAGCCGAGCCACAATGCTATGGTCGCTGCCATTAACGTTAGCATGTAAGCTAACGTCAACAACAATGGCGTCGATATACTTTTTCTAACTAGAGTGAGTGTGGGCGTCTCTACAGTGACAAAGCCTGAACGAACAGCCTATCACAGGTTCACCCTTCTCATTGGTTGAAAATGGCCTTCATGTTTGTACATCGCCATCTGTTGCTTTGGCATTGTACTGCATGTATATATTACATCAGTGTTAAACCACTGTGAGCGGCCTGGAGTGGATTGGAGCGGAGGAGAACTCTCGCTCCGGACGTCGCGCCGACTCATTTTAAAACCCACTCCTCGCTCACGTCAAAACCGGCCGCTCCGCGCCCCGCGCCGCTCGCGCTCCGATCCGCTCACATGCACTGATTGCTCTTGATCTGCCAATGTTGTGCTCATTTTATGCCTGTCTTTTTGTACTGCTGTGAAGCACTTTGAGCTGCAATTCTTGTATGAAAGGTGCTATACAAACACAGTGTATTATTATTATTATTATTATTATTATTATTATTATTATTATTATTATTATTATTATTATTATTATTATTATTATTATTATTATTATTATTATTATTATTATTATTATTATTATTATTATTATTATTATTATTATTATTATTATTATTATTATTATTATTATTATTATTATTATTATTATTATAAATTATTATAGTTTGCTTCATTAATTTAAGGGTGTGAATTTAAGTGTTCTCTAGTGCCTTTTGTCCGCTTTAAGGTGGTGGTATAAGTTAAAGGGGAACTATTTTACTATTTCTTTCACTATTTGGGCACTTTTACACAATTCCTGTGAGTCTATGGAACACCTCTGTAATATATATATTTTTTTTATTCATTGTTTTGTATTTCTAATCAAGTCCTCAAAAACAGCATTTTTCTACCTCAAGATCTCGAGCTGTTTTGAGCCTGGGCTCCTAAACCACTGCGCCGGGCCTGCTGAGCGTCGTGTTCCCCTGAACATTAACATGCAGCAGTGACTATATGACATCACATATAGGCACATTTTCAAACGACTCAGTTCAGTGAGGGTGAATATTGTGAGAGGAGAATTGGAAGAATGCGCCAATATGAGAATTTTGAGACATAGATCATATTAATATAAGTTCACATAGCTAGGAAACAATGCTAAACACTCAAAAAGGCCATTTATAAGATAGTTCCCCTTTAAAGGTTGTGGTGTCGAAGTAAAAAAAAGCCCCGGATCTCCTACAATCCTAAATCCGCCCCTGGTCGGTAGTTGTCCAAGCTCCCCACCTTTCCCGCCTTGTCCTTGATAACTGGCACCACAGTGACTGATAGCATGGAGTCCTGCAGCAGCCCATGTGTCATGCGGCCTGTAAAGCAGATAGAGAGCAGGATAGCAACCCTGGGGCTCGCATACTTGAGATGCTCTGCTGAAATATTGTCCAGGCCACTGGCCTTTTTATCGGCAAGCTGAGTTATAGCTCGACGCACCTCCTCAGCAGTAACTCCAACAGTGATGCAAGTTAAACTAAAGTGATAAACATGTTTTCATTCTGTAGTTGACTGACTGATGTCTTGATACAAGGAATAACACTAGGCAACAGGTACATGTGTTTTTAATAGTATTCACTGTATTTTCTGGGAAATATTAGTTTATATTGATCTTGTTTGTACATACTTCATTTTTCATTTCAAACCTTTATTTATACTCGTGAAAGCACTGTGGTTTCCCTCATTTTCAGTGATGACGAGTTAACAAAGGACACAAATATCATAACAGTTAATAATTACAATGAATTACAATTACTACAATGATGGATTAAAAACAATTACATGATTCAGTACATAGGTCAAGTGCAATGCCTTTAAACTCCATGAATGACGGGAATGTTCCGAGCTTTAGAGTCTTTTGCAGGGTATTCCATGTGTATGGAGCATCGTAGGAGAAGGCAGATTTTCCAAGCTCAGACCGAACTCGAGGCACCCTGAGCACAAGCCGATCATTCGAACGAGTTTGGTAGGTGACAGCACTCCAGACAAACAAAGATGTAATATAAGTTGGAAGTTTGCCAATAATTGCTTTGTAGATAAAAAGATACCCATGATAACTACGTCGCAACAAGAGAGATGGCCAACCTACCCTCTCATACAAAAGACAATGGTGAGTATCATATTTGTCACCCGTAATAAATCTTAGGGCGGAGTGGTAGGCAGAATCCAAAGGCCTTAATGTAGACACAGACGCATGCCTGTAAATGACATCACCATAGTCCAATATTGACAAAAAAACAGCCTGTATAATTCTTTTCCTACAGAACATAGGAAAACTAGCGCGGTTACGGTACAAGAAACCAATCTTTTGCCGTAATTTTGTAGCTAGGTTATCTATATGGAATTTAAAAGAAAGTTTATCATCCAGCCATATACCAAGATATTTATACTCACTAACTCTTTCAATATACAAACCATTTGCTGTTGTTAGGTGTAGCATGTCATAATCTATAACCCTGGCTCTAGAAAACATCATAGACTTGGTTTTACTAGCATTAAGCACTAACTTGAGCTTAGCTAGAGCATTTTGGAGAGTGTCAAACGCAAGCTGCAGGTTCACAATAGCTTCCTGAACAGTATCCGCAATGCAGTAGACAACTGTATCATCCGCATAAAGATGAGCCTGACAACCTGCTAGTGCTGAAAGACTAGAAACAATATCATTAATATAGATTGTAAAGAGGACCGGCCCCAATACCGAACCCTGTGGTACACCCTTAGACAATGGCAGGAAATCAGATTGAAAGTTACCTGAATTCACAGATTGACACCTTGAAGATAAATAGTCCTGAAACCAAGCACAAGCGGCTTTATCCAGGCCAATGCTAGCTAGACTATTCAAAAGCAAGTGATGGTCTACTGTATCAAACGCCTTTGAGAGGTCTACAAAGAGAACTGCACAATGCTTCCCATTGTCCAGGGCTGAAATAATGTCATTAGTGACCAAAGTAACAGCTGTAATAGTACTATGATTTGCTCTGAAACCTGATTGGTGAGTACTTAGCACTGAGCAACTTGAGAAAAAGTGCTTTGGCTAGGCATGATAGTTTGGAGATAGGACGATAGTTATCCATCTTATCCCTATCCCCCCCTTTATGCAAGGGGAGCACCTTGGCAGATTTCCACACTTGCGGGACTATGCCAGATGCAATAGAAAGGTTAAAGATGTGTGACAATGGCTCACAAATGACAGGGGCTGCCAGTTTTATAAAAAAATAGTCTAAATTGTCCACACCAGTAGAAAACTTAGGGTCTATGGATTGCAAGATATTGAGAGTTTCACTAGATGAAAATGGCTGGAAGGAAAATGTAGGTACACACGAGGCATGATCGAAGATTGGGCTAGGGTCAGAGTCAACATCCAGTGGAGCCAGCCCAGTAGACAACCTGTCGAATAAGGACCCAGCCTCAATGAAGTGTTTATTGAAAGCAAGACAAATTTCCTGAGGATCCGATATTTTACAATCAGCCACATTAATACACAATGGCAATGTAGCAGGGTTATTTTTTGACAGGTTTACTGCACCCCAGAATTTAGCTGGGTTAGAGTAGGAATTCGAGACTAAGTCTAAAAAGTAATCAGATTTAGCCTTCCTCACAGCTGCAGTAGTTCTATTTCTAAGTTGTCTGAAGGAAAGCCAGTCTTGCGTATCCCCAGTGCGTCTAGCACGTGACCACGCAGAGTTCCGCTCAGAAAATAATGCTGACAGCTCACTTGAGAACCACGGTGCCACCCTATCCTTAATCCTAGTCCTTTTATAAGGAGCATGTTTATCTACAAAGCAATTAAATGTCTTTATAAAAGAATCCAGTGCAGTTTGCACATTATCAGACCCTGCTAAACATAGACTATTATTAGTAGCAATGTCCTCCAAAAAGGTTTGGGGGTTAAAGATTTTAAGATTTCTCCTTTGAACAATACACGGTCTTGATTTCAGCAGCTTTGTTGATCTAACACAGACCGTAGGACAATGATCACTAATGCCTAAATCAAAAACACCACTAGCAGAGATCCTGTCACATCTGTTAGAAAATATCAAGTCAATGAGAGTGGATTTAGCATGATCTTTAGGGTTTGGTCTAGTGCTCTCAGTAATCAACTGAGTAAGGCAGAGGTTACCACTCACCTCCTTCAGGTAACTAGAAGCAGCATTTCGCCAGTCCAAGTTAAAATCACCCAGCACTAGCATCTCTGAATTAGAATATAATGACAGTATATCCATAATTTTATCAGTAGCACTAGCTTCAGCTTTGGGAGGCCTATAGACACCAATCAAAACTAAAGAGTTACAAGGCCCCAAATCAACCTTCAGCACAAGTAATTCGAAAGACTTTGGAACTGTGATGGTATTCAATACTGAAACAGACAAACAGGATTTTACATACATTGCAACACCACCCCCTCTGCCAGCTCTGTCGCTTCTATATAAATTATAGTGCTGTAAAGCTGCAGATGAGTCATTGTCAGATTTTTTTAACCAGGTTTCCGATAAAACCAGAACATCAGGATCAGCCTGAGATACTAAAATGTTCAGATGGTCTAACTTATGTTGTTGAAGGAGGCTTCGTATGTTTAAATGGATTAGGCCAAGCCCTTTCCTATCCTTGAAGGCAGATGGGCTGTTCAGACTAACTGTGGCAGAGACTGTATCATTAGGTACAGAGGTTATGGGAACAGAAACCTGAGACAAAGGGTGTACATATCTCTCATTTTTAAGATCCACCAGGTTACTCCTGACCACACCCCTCTCTTCTACATAACTGCGCCTACCACGCGACAAACCATCATGTACAACAGAGATATTTTTAGGAGTAGGTCCATCAATAGGGCTTTGATCCGCCTGATCCCTGGGAGTGGCTTTAAAAACATGGACACAAGGAACTATGAGATGGATCGGACTCACCCCATTTGAGGCCACATCCACTGTTCTATGTTTTCGGACCAGTTCCCTACTCCCACTCACTGCAGATCTCAGAGCCATGTCCATACCCATGGAGAGCAGCCGGGCTCCATTCCAGTTGGGATGAAGGCCATCCCTAGAAAAGAGCTCCGGACGTCTCCAGAAAACATAGAAATTATCTATATAGGGAATCATCATTAGGCAACAGTAACCCTTCAGCCAGATATGACATACTGGAGTACAGTGGAGGTTTCTCTATGACAACACGTGAAATACAAATTCACTCATAATTCATAATTATTATTAATTTACATATACCTATATATATATATATTTTTTTTTTAATATATATTTTTTTTTATTATAAATGGTTTCCTCTGTAAAAAAATTCCAGTGAATTTTTTTTTTCTTCAAAAATGGCCAAAATTGACAGCTCTGAGCAGGCCTGCACTGCAGTATTGCCTGCAGTAATTATTCATGCAGAATACTTCACAGGTTGACCCATTATTAAATAAATAATAAATAACAGCCAATCAAAATAGGCTATTAACTTCATCTAAGCACGGACTGTGCAGTTAAACTCTTGCCATTGAATGGAGGATTTAATGATTGACAGCCCTTGACATCCAATACACGGAGGTTGAATGATTGGCAGCCTTGCAAATCCAATCAGAGTCTGCCTGGTAAAATACATGCAGAACTGCAGCTGGGCTGGCGTCAGTGTTCTAGTCAAAGTTGTGTTCCATCATCTCATGTGTGCATTTTGCCTGAAGAAGAAAATTTATTTGCCTAATATAATCATTCATATTTTAAGATCTTTATTCACTTGTTCACTTATTGTTGTTCACTGGATGATATATATTTTTTTTGTATCTCAGTTGAAGACTAGTGTAGTTGTAGTTGACGTGAACGTGCCATCTTGGACAATGAAGGCAAGCTAACTTGTAGCTAGTAGTTTACAGTACAGCTGTAACAACACACAGTAAATAAAATTTTGCGCCAACATTAGGACCAAAGTATAAACCAGCAACTGAGCAACATGAAGAAGTGGACTTATGCACCTGGATCAGAAAAAAGTAAGTTGTAGTGTTTGTAAAATGAAAGCCTGATTAGCCTGGATGCTAACGTTAGCTAACTGTTTAGAGAACAATACATACTTGTAGTAGACTTGATTAAGGGATTGCAACGTTGTTAACTTGGCTATGTCACATTATAAACACAATGTAATGTATGACGTTGGCTGCTGGCTGCTAATGCAGCCTGCAGATAATATTTATGTGCACTGTGTGTTAGTGTAAATGAATTAATGTTGCTGCTAGCTTGTGGCTAGCTAGCGTTCTTTGCTAATGGCTAACGTTAGCTAGCCGAATTGTTTAGAGACTTGATTAAGGGATTGCAACGTTGTTAACTTGGCTATGTCACATTATAAACACAATGTAATGTATCACGTTGGCTGCTGGCTGCTAATGCAGCCTGCAGATAATATTTATGTGCACTGTGTGTTTGTGTAAATGAATTAATGTTGCCGCTAGCTTGTGGCTAGCTAGCGTTCTTTGCTAATGGCTAACGTTAGCTAGCCGAATTGTTTAGAGACTTGATTAAGGGATTGCAACGTTGTTAACTTGGCTATGTCACATTATAAACACAATGTAATGTATCACGTTGGCTGCAGGCTGCTAATGCAGCTTGCAGATAATATTTATGTGCACTGTGTGTTAGTGTAAATTAATTAATGTTGCCGCTAGCTTGTGGCTAGCTAGCGTTCGTTGCTAATGGCTAACGTTAGCTAGCCGAATTGTTTAGAGACTTAATTAAAGGATTGCAACGTTGTTAACTTGGCTATGTCACATTATAAACACAATGTAATGTATCACGTTGGCTGTTGGCTGCTAATGCAGCCTGCAGATAATATTTATGTGCACTGTGTGTTTGTGTAAATGAATTAATGTTGCCGCTAGCTTGTGGCTAGCTAGCGTTCTTTGCTAATGGCTAACGTTAGCTAGCCGAATTGTTGTATTTGCATACAACGAGATTTGGGACTCAAACTTAAGGTGCAGTAATAAAATCACACAAGTAATAAAAGAAAAACATAAAATACTATACAAGAAACATTAAATACTATACAAGAAACATAAAATACTATACAGAAACATAAAATACTATACAGAAACATAAAATACTATACAATAAGACAATGTTAAAATACTGTACAATATAGAAAATAACAATACACAAATACCAATCACGGTGTCAGACGGTAGTGGGTGGGTATTGCACTGTGGATATTGCACTTGAGGGGTAGGATGTTGCACAGTGTGGGAGGAGGGGGGAGGGGTGAGTTATTAGTGCATGTTAGAGTTCAGGGTGGTGATGGCTCTGGGGAAGAAACTGTCTCTGAGCCTGTTTGTTCTGGCTCTGATGCCCCTGTAACGCCTGCCCGATGGCACCATGGCGAACAGGGGGAAGCCAGGGTGTGAGCTGTCCTGCATCATGTTGGTTTTGCTCTGTTGAGGCACCAGGAGTTGTGCAAGTGGTTCAGGGAGGGGAGGGGGCAGCCGAGGACTCTCTGTGCTGAGTTTATGACCCTCTGAATATCAGTGCATTTGTACCATGTTAGTCAAGTCCTCCTCAAATATAGTTAAATGTCATCAAAATTGACCAAATTCAATACCTTAATCATTATCTGGAACCCTTTGGAGGGGGTGTTGTGGAGGGTGTTGTGGAGGGTGTTGTGGAGGGTGTTGTGGAGGGTGTTGTGGAGGGGGTGTTGTGGAGGGTGTTGTGGAGGGTGTTGTGGAGGGTGTTGTGGAGGTTGTTGTGGAGGGTGTTGTGGAGGGTGTTGTGGAGGGTGTTGTGGAGGGTGTTGTGGAGGGTGTTGTGGAGGGTGTTGTGGAGGCTGTTGTGGAGGCAGGGTGTTGTGGAGGGTGTTGTGGAGGGTGTTGTGGAGGCTGTTGTGGAGGGTGTTGTGGAGGCAGGGTGTTGTGGAGGCTGTTGTGGAGGGTGTTGTGGAGGGTGTTGTGGAGGCTGTTGTGGAGGGTGTTGTGGAGGCTGTTGTGGAGGGTGTTGTGGAGGGTGTTGTGGAGTGTGTTGTGGAGGCTGTTGTGGAGGATGTTGTGGAGGGTGTTGTGGAGGCCTGGAGGGTGTTGTGGAGGGTGTTGTGGAGGGTGTTGTGGAGGCCTGGAGGGTGTTGTGGAGGGTGTTGTGGAGGGTGTTGTGGAGGGTGTTGTGGAGGCTGTTGTGGAGGGTGTTGTGGAGGGTGTTGTGGAGGCTGTTGTGGAGGGTGTTGTGGAGGGTGTTGTGGAGGGTGTTGTGGAGGCTGTTGTGGAGGGTGTTGTGGAGGGTGTTGTGGAGGGTGTTGTGGAGGGTGTTGTGGAGGGTGTTGTGGAGGGTGTTGTGGAGGCCTGGAGGGTATTTGTATTTGTATTTGTATTTATTGGTTTAAAATACAGAGACAGTGCATATTAAGGAACATTTGACTGTAAATATGCCAGTTTAGCCAAGTTGGCTAATTTTCAACTGTAGTCTCTGGGGCAGGTGACATGAGCACAACAATAATTAAAACATAGTACAATAATTAAAACACAGTAGGAATCAATATAGGTTACAATACACTAAAATACATACAAATAAATACATTAAAATACAACCCCTCAGTTAAAAAACATAGTACAATAATTAAAACACAGTAGGAATCAGTATAGGTTACAATACACTAAAATACATACATTAAAATACAACCCCTCAGTTAAAATGGTCGCACACTTGACCATCTCTCAACCATGATTTTAAGTTAGTTTTAAATGAGATGTAACTTTGATACTCCCTGAGCCGTGTTGGCAGACTGTTCCAGGTGTGGGCTGCTCTCACGGAAAAGGCTGTCTGACTAAAAGCAGACCTCCTGTTTGGGACTACACAGTCCCCTCTGACTACAGACCTGGTATATCTATCAGCAGATGCTTTCTGTTTTATGAAAGTACAGAGGGGGGGAGGAGCCAAGCCATGTAGGATTTTATAGGTAAGGCAGGCATCTTTGAATTTGACAAGATTGTCCCAGCTCAGTAGGTTCTGGTTTGCTATGCTATAACAATGGTGGTGGCTGTTTGTTTTCCTGTCCAGAACTTTCACAGCCTGATGGTAAACTACCTGTACAGATCGTAATGTTGTACAGGAGGCTTGTGTCCAGCTAGTCAGACAGTATGTTAAGTGTGACATAATAATGGCATTAAAATACAGTGCTGCTGCTTTTGTTGACAGAGAGTTTCTGATGTGACGGAAGTTTGATAAGTGAAACTTTGCATTGTTTACTACCGATTTGATTTGTTTTTTAAATGTAAGATTGGAGTCCATTTTTATCCCAAGGTATCTATATTCGGATACAACTGTCAACCTTTCTCCTCTGACATAGACATCAGGTGAGACAGTATTCATCAGCCTCTTTGTAAAAAACATGCAAACAGTCTTTTTGGTGTTTAAATGCAGACATGAGTTAGTCAACCATTCAGTGACCGATGTCAACACCGCTGTTAACTTGTTTGCAGCTTGCTGCTTGGTTTCTGCATGGACATAAATGACCGTATCATCTGCATACATCTGGATGTCAGACTTATTGCATACAGCTGGAAGATCATTAATGTATAAACTAAACAACAGCGGTCCCAATATAGATCCTTGGGGGACACCAAAACCACAGCTAAGGGCAGAGGATAGCTCACCATTTGCCCTTACTCTCTGAGTTCTACCTTCAAGATAAGACTTCATGTATGTGATGGTATTAGGGGAGAAGTTGTACCGAGAAAGCTTGGTGAGCAGGACACCATGATCCACAGTGTCGAAGGCTTTCTTTAGATCTAAAAATGCGGCTGCAACAACTCCCCCCTTATCAAGCTTAGATTTAATACTCTCCAGGAGGAAGCAGATTGCAGTCTCTGTTGGGTGTTGTGGAGGCAGGGTGTTGTGGAGGGTGTTGTGGAGGGTGCTGTGGAGGGTGTTGTGGAGGCTGTTGTGGAGGGTGTTGTGGAGGCTGTTGTGGAGGCAGGGTGTTGTGGAGGGTGTTGTGGAGGGTGTTGTGGAGGCTGTTGTGGAGGGTGTTGTGGAGGGTGTTGTGGAGGCTGTTGTGGAGGGTGTTGTGGAGGGTGTTGTGGAGGGTGTTGTGGAGGGTGTTGTGGAGGCTGTTGTGGAGGGTGTTGTGGAGGCTGTTGTGGAGGGTGTTGTGGAGGGTGTTGTGGAGGGTGTTGTGGAGGGTGTTGTGGAGGGTGTTGTGGAGGCTGTTGTGGAGGGTGTTGTAGAGGGTGTTGTGGAGGGTGTTGTGGAGGGTGTTGTGGAGGGTAGGATTTGGCCCACGGGTCCTACTTTGGACAGTCATGATCTAAAAAAAAATTACTGACATTTCTTGGGGGGTGCTTTGCCATCT
Source organism: Notolepis coatsorum (assembly GCF_963971535.1). NCBI lineage: Eukaryota > Metazoa > Chordata > Actinopteri > Aulopiformes > Paralepididae > Notolepis > Notolepis coatsorum. Next base: position 295,064 of record NW_028174866.1, read on the forward strand.
TAGGGGAAGTTATAGGGATCAGGAGGTGGACGGGACGTTAGACCGTTGCCAGGGGTGTAAAAAGTACCCAGAAATTATACTTAAGTGAAAGTATGGTATACCGTCTCAAAATCTTACTCTTAAGTAAAAGTCAGAGTATCTGGCTAAAACACACTTGAGTAAAAGTTAAAAAGTTTCTACTTTTAAATGTACTTAGGTACTAAATCACTAATCACTAACTATATTAACTACGTGTTTCTCTATTGTAAATAGAATACATATTATGTAAATCTATTTCTTCAGGTGTCAACCAATGGACTGCCTGACAACAGCCTCCCCAGTTTCCAGGTACCGTACAGTAACACTGATGAGGGGGGGGGCCTATCTTTATAATGCAGTGTGTTTTGATGTGATTTTGGTTATATTGTGTCGTGTGCGAAGCTTTTGATGGTGAAGGGTCGAGGTATGTATCTCTCTTCAGAGAGGCGAGCAGTAACAGGTAACAGGTTTTAAAGTCACCACAGTGGGGTAGGGTTTACATGGGGGAAAAGGAGGTTGAATGTTCTTTAAAGGAACACGCCAACTTTTTGGGAAATTAGCTTATTTGCCATCTACCCTGGAGTTAGACAAGCATATATCATTTTATTCTCTGTGCCTGCATTAGGCTTAGGGAACAGCCGTACCGTTAGCCTAGCTTAGCATCATTCACTGGAAGTAGGTGTGCCAGTGTAGCCTAGTTCCCAACAGTCACGCAATACACTCCAAATACAACTCCAAAACGTTCCTGGAAACATGTTGTGACCTGTGTATTTACCACGTGGAGAAATACAATAAAAATAACTAGACATTTTCGTTTTCTAAGCAGATAATATTTTATATACTCTGAAATGTTTTTGCCGAACCACTGCTGCCTGGGCGCCAGATAAAAAAAAAGACACTGGTCTCATTCTCCAAGGACTTCCGACAAAAAGGGCTTTCTCTTAGGGCCATTTGAGACCTTTTCGGGCAGATTTTGGGGATTCACCAACCGTCCCAATAAAACATATATAATTAATATTATATTATAATATATTGTCTATATTCATGTCTTGCCCGAAAATGTCTCAAATGGCCCTAAGAGAAAGCCCTTTTTGTCGGAAGTCCGTTGGAGAATGAGGCACTGTGTGGACACAAGCCCCTAAGATATTCCTTTATTGATCCCCTTGGGAAAATTATTGAGCAAATTTAAATCTACATTAAATCTAAACCTCCCTAAGCAGGGGAAAAGACACTAGTGCTACTGGAGCTATAAGTGAAATGCCTCCTCTGCCATGAAAACATACAAACTGTAATACCACCGTATTATTTCATACTTTGATTTAGCTGGCCTGGTCTGAAGAAAGAGCACATGTAAGAGGGCCAGCTAATCGTTTTAAGAGTTTAATAGGCAGGGTGTCATACCAATGAATGATCTATAACCAGCAGCGGAGCCTATCAGACCCGGGCCGGGGGGCGGGGTTACATGACCGGGGGGCGGGGTTACATGACCGGGCCCTTTAAAGCCAATAAAGCTTGACGTTATATCGGGAGTCCGGGGTGGTAATCTGACGGCTCGTGCGTAAAAAAAGTCTAAGATTACAATTTAAAACAATGTTTGAAAGAAAACTAACGAAAGAAAAGGTGTAATATTTAAGATTTCGTTTCTACAAAGGGTATAGAAACGAAATATATACAGATAATGATATAACATGTAATAAAGCCAACAACCTACAAGAACAACGTAAACATAGCCTAATAAAATGACTACATTTCTGACACACCATTCACCACGGACCACGAGAGCAGCTGGCGGCGATGTCCCGACTATAGTGCTCTCCTGGGCAGCTTGGTGTAAACTCCTCATCCTTTGCTTGCAGTAGTGTGTTGGGGTGAATTGCCTCAAACATGTTCACAGTTGCATTTAAACTTTTGTCCCCCTATAGGCTACTCCACCAAAACACTGATCCCATGTTGCAGTAGAGTAGATGCTTTGAGAATATCCGCGTCTTTTGCTGTTTTGCAACAAGCGCATCATGGCGAGATGACCAGCGAGTGGGACATAAGCGCTTGTGATACTACACGAAGTAACAACAACCATATCAACATTTACCACAAACTCACCTTTTCTTGTTGACAGTGTGTGTCCGTGATTGTAGCCTACCTGTACATCTGGCTCACCCCCACTAACGTTGTTGGCGGGCTGGGGCTCTTCAACAACTTCAGGTTCCTCCCGCAGGAGGAGAGTAGGGGCGGAAAAAAGATACATCTATAGCTTGGACAATTTGTCTTTTCCTTGGTCCCTTTTATCTTTTTCTTTGCGTTTTGTCGCTCCACTTTTGTGTTTACTGTGAATGTGTTCACCTACTGTGAATTGTACCTAAATTGCACCTCGTCCCATTTCTCCATTTCTGCCTTGCACTATATAGTATTGTATATTAGTACACTGCACAGTATTGTATATTGTATGGTAACTACGTCTATTCTGCATCGAACATTGTACATATGTCTAAACTGAACACTGTGACCTCTTTTTTTTTTACTTCTAATTTTACTATGTTTTTATTTCATACTTATCTTGTCTTGCACAGTCTCTGGAGCGCAACAGTAAGAAGCATTTTGTACAAAAGTATTCTGTACTTCTGTATGACAACTATTAAAGAAACTTGAACTTGAAACTTTATAACTGCTCCCGCTCATGCTTAGGCTCTGTTGACAAGTGATTGATGATGATGACGTTAATTTACGTATGATGTTGATGGACGGCTGATGATGATTTTACCCAAAATAGGAGATGGAGACAATAGAAGGGATTCACTTGCAATGTTTCATGTTTTAATGTTAAATGTGAGTGTGAAAATAGCAGCACAAGTTCAACTCATATTAAAGGCTGCGATGCTTTATATGTAATATGACCACAAACGTCAGTGCACTCAGTGGCGCGAGGCAGCAGGGCCCGCCTGCCAATATCTCGGGGGCGGAGCCTGCTGCCTCGGCGACGGGGGCCCCATTGGGTCCCGACCGTCCCGGGCCCGGGGAGCACCGCCCCTACAGCCCCCCCTGAAGCTCCGCCCCTGTCTATAACTAACTGTGAGGATCATACAGTGAATGATCTATAACTAACTGTGAGGATCATACAGTGAATGATCTATAACTACCTGTGAAGAAGATCATACAGTGAATGATCTATAACTAACTGTGAAGAAGAGCATACAGTGAATGATCTATAACTAACTGTGAAGAAGATCATACAGTGAATGATCTATAACTACCTGTGAAGAAGATCATACAGTGAATGATCTATAACTACCTGTGAAGAAGATCATACAGTGAATGATCTATAACTCCTGTGAAGAAGATCATACAGTGAATGATCTATAACTCCTGTGAAGAAGATCATACAGTGAATGATCTATAACTAACTGTGAAGAAGATCATACAGTGAATGATCTATAACTAACTGTGAAGAAGATCATACAGTGAATGATCTATAACTACCTGTGAGGGTCATACAAGACAGTGTTTTTGCCCTGTGTATCTCAGTGGGTAGAGCACAACACAAACACGTCCAGGGTTATGGGTTTCATTCCTTGTACAGCTCAGGTAGAGCACGACACTAATTGTCTCCATTAGCTATGTTCTGTCATGGTTCCTACCTGGCTTGCTTCTCTCTCTCTCTCTCTCTCTCTCTCTCTCTCTCTCTCTCTCTCTCTCTCTCTCTCTTCTCTCTCTCTCTCTCTCTCTCTCTCTCTCTCTCTCTCTCTCTCTCTCTCCCTGTAAATATCCTAACCCAATCATTCCAACCCCCTCCAATGTACAGTCATTTACCTAGTATGGTTTTGTCAATAGTTCAATGTACAATGTGTTTGTTTGTACAGTGTCTCCTCCCCCCCCCCTCAATGTACAGTGTTACTTGTTTATACAGTATGCCCCCCGCCCCCCCCCCCCCCCCCCCAACCACCTCCAATGTAAATTACCCAGTATGGTTGTCAATATCCCAATGTACCCAACCCCCCCACCCCAACCTCCAATGTACAGTTTCTACGTCAAATGTATATACTCCCTTTTCTTGACTCCTTCTGTATCACAAACAGTACTGTATTTGCAAATCTGGTATGTCATAAATGTATAGATGTAGCAGTACTGACTATCTGTATGTCATGTATGTCATATATGTCTATATGAATTGAAAATGGGGGACCCTGATGGAAACAAGACAACGTCTTCTCAGGTCTGCATCCCTTAACAATTGTATGTATTGAGCCGTACTGTATTGTACCCATTCTGCAATCTGTTAAATAAAGTTTTCATTCATTCATTCATTCAAGTGCAGGTGGGCCGCTGCCAGCGGAGCAGCTGATTGACGACTGTGGGCCGATTACGTCAGTAATATAATCCCCGCCCCAGATGTCATGAGCCTGCCAGATCGTAACTTTGTATTTCCCAGTTAGTCGTGTTATTCTGCTCTCTCTCGTATTGTTCTCTAGCCCATTGTTCTTCGACCGTGTCTAACCCTTGTTCTCATCCTTCCCCGCAGTCCTTCCTGGCTCTTCACCCTGTTCTCGGGCTCTCGACAGAGACAGTGGGATCGAATCCAGCTGTGGTGATTTGTTTTAATTTTTTATATATTTTTTTTTATTTCAGATGATGGTTGAAGAAGTGCGTCTTTAGTCGACGGCGAAAGATTGGACGGGATTCGGCTGTCCTAACTGGGGTGGGTACAGTAGTTCATTCCACCATTGTGGGGCAAGGACTGAGAATAGGCGACTTCTCTTTGATGACCCTCCCGGAGCTTGGATAGGAGTAGTCTAAGGCGGCCAGAAGATGCAGATCGTAGGGGTCTTGAGGGTGTGTAGTTAGAGACCATTGACCGGAGGTAGGCGGGAGCGGTTCCCTTTGCCGCACGGTATGCTAGGTCGAGGGCCTTGAAGCGGATACGTGCAGCAATGGGGAGCCAGTGCAGGTCCCTAAGAAGTGGGGTGACATGGGCCGACTTCGGTAGGTTTGAGATCAGGCGGGCCGCTACGTTCTGAATGAGTTGAAGAGGTTTAGTGGCAGTGGCCGGAGGCCAGCTAGCAGTGCGTTGCAGTAGTCGAGGCGGGAGATGACTGTTGATTGGACGAGGAGTTGGGTGGCTTCTTTTGTCAGGAAGGGGCGGATCCTTCTGACGTTGCTCAGGAGGAATCGGCAGGTTCTGGTTGTCGCTGCGATGTGAGCAGAGAAGTTCAACTGGTCGTCGAGGACAACACCAAGGTCTTGGCGGTCGGGACACGGTCACAGCCACGGTCACAGCTGCATTCTCGACTGTGATGGAAAGGTCGTCAGGGGGGAGGATTTGGCCAGCAGGTGGAGCAATTCTGTTTTGCTTAGGTTCAGTTTGAGGTGGTTGGTCGTCATCCAGGCAGAGATGTCGGACAGACAGGCCGAGATCCGCTCAGAGACGTGGATATCTGTTAAGTTCTACGCTCCACGCTCGTGCACGATTTTAAGTATTTGCATATAGCACCGCCTGTAATTAACCATATACGGTAATGGAACACCCCCATGAAATGTGGAAAAGTGGACTAAGCCGAGCGAAGCGTGTTATGGGAGAAATACGTGACAGGCTGACAGAGACGTGTACACGTACGGTGATGTCGGATATCTATTAACTTAAAGACCATATTAACTAATAAAGACTGTGCTGGAATATGACTGCCTTTTTCCATTTTGTTCGATTAATACCCAGGGATTAAAGTTCTCCTCAATTTTATTCCAAATCGCGACGGATTTTCCATAAATGTTCTACCTGCATAAGATTTGTAGAGGCATACAATCTATTTTGATGTCGGTATTGGGTAGCCTAT
>NW_028174866.1:301103-318603 GCF_963971535.1 Notolepis coatsorum
TATCTATCTATCTATCTATCTATCTATCTATCTATCTATCTATCTATCTATCTATCTATCTATCTATCTATCTATCTATCTATCTATCTATCTATCTATCTATCTATCTATTGTAAAATTACTATACAAGTTGTCTACAATGTACTATTATTATTATCTGTGTTAAAGGCTGTCGAGTTTCCATAGTAACGCAAGCAGTACCGCAAAAACTCCTCTCTGTGCACTGCTGCTATCAGAAGGGGGGGGGGGGCGTCCACACACTGCTGCTATCAGAAGGGGGGGGCGGTCCCACACTGCTGCTATCAGAAGGGGGGGGGGGGCGGTCCCACACTGCTGCTATCAGAAGGGGGGGGGGGGTCCCACACTGCTGCTATCAGAAGGGGGGGGGGGGGCGGCCCACACTGCTGCTATCAGAAGGGGGGGGGGGCGGTCCCACACTGCTGCTATCAGAAGGGGGGGGGGGCGCTGCTATCAGAAGGGGGGGGGGGGGGGGGCGGTCCCACACTGCTGCTATCAGAAGGGGGGGGGGGGGGGGGGGGGCGGTCCACACTGCTGCTATCAGAAGGGGGGGGCGGCCCCACACTGCTGCTATCAGAAGGGGCGCGGGGGGGGGGGGGGCGGTCCCACACTGCTGCTATCAGAAGGGGGGGGGGGGGGGGGGGGGGGCGGTCCCACACTGCTGCTATCAGAAGGGGGGGGGGGGGGGGGGGGGCGGTCCCACACTGCTGCTATCAGAAGGGGGGGGGGAGGGGGGGGGCGGCCCACACTGCTGCTATCAGAAGGGCGGGGGGGGGGGGGGGGGGCGGTCCCACACTGCTGCTATCAGAAGGGGGGGGGGGGCGGTCCCACACTGCTGCTATCAGAAGGGGGGGGGGGGGGGGGGGTGCGGCCCCACACTGCTGCTATCAGAAGGGGCGGGGGGGGGGGGGGGGTCCCACACTGCTGCTATCAGAAGGGGGGGGGGGGGGGAGGGGGGTGGCGGCCCCACACTGCTGCTATCAGAAGGGGCGGGGGGGGGGGGGGGGGCGGTGGCCACACTGCTGCTATCAGAAGGGGGGGGGGGCGGTCCCACACTGCTGCTATCAAAAGGGGGGGGGGGGCGGTCCCACACTGCTGCTATCAGAAGGGGGGGGGGCGTCCCCACACTGCTGCTATCAGAAGGGGGGGGGGTCCCACACTGCTGCTATCAGAAGGGGGGGGGGGAGGGGGGGGGCGGCCCCACACTGCTGCTATCAGAAGGGGCGGGGGGGGGGGGGGGGGGGGGGGGGCGGTCCCACACTGCTGCTATCAGAAGGGGGGGGGGCGGTCCCACACTGCTGCTATCAGAAGGGGGGGGGGGGAGGGGGGGGGCGGTCCCACACTGCTGCTATCAGAAGGGGGGGGGGGGGGGGGGTCTAGGTCAACTCCTGAAAAGGGGGTCAATGTCAGACCTTGCAATCAAAAGTTAGGGGGCTAATAACCCTTGCCATAATTTCAGTGCGCCCCTAACTTTTGATTGCAAGGTCTGACATTGACCCCCTTTTCAGGAGTTGACCTAGAGCCCACCAAGGTCATGCATATCAAGTTTGGTCAATGTCAGACCTTGCAATACACTGTAAGGCACTGTAAGGCTACTGTCCTGCCTCACTTCCAGTGATGAAGCTAAGCTATGCTAACGGAGCATCTATTCCCAAAGATAAAATGCACGCACAGAGACAAAAAAGGTATGCATCTTCTTGTCTAACTCCAGGGAAGATGTTAAATAAGCTAATTTCCCAAAATAGTGGAGTTATCCTTTAAACCACCGGAGCGGATTGGAGCTCCGGAAGTCGCGCCGACCCATTTTAAAACCCACTCCGCCGTTCACTTCAAAACCACCCGCTCCGCTCCCCGCGCCGCTCACATGCTCTGGTCCACACAAACACTTGAGTGCATCGGAAACGCAATAATCTATATGATTTCAGCGTTTATTGCGTCATACAAACGGGAAATGGATCTAGCAGATCGACGTAAAATAATTGGAATATTTTTCCTCCAGTCTCATCGGCGAACGGTAAGAGGAATATAACGTTATTTTCAGCCCGATTGTTTATTCATTTCACGGCAATCCATCTGAACAATGTATCAACCCATATTAAATAAAGCCGTTACTGACGATCAAGGAATTATAAACGACCCCCCCCCCCTTTCCTTCACGCATGATGAAGCATAATGTATACTGGTCATATACATTTGAATTTTTTTATATAGCGTGTATAGCAAAGAAACGCCAATCGATAATCTATCATATGCTTCAGCGCCTATAACTCGCGTTTTTGGAATTACAGCAGAAAAGCTTAAAAACATACTTATATTCTCGACGGTATTAACACGACAATGTATGAATGAAAAAATATAACGTTCCCACATCCGGAATGATAGATACCCGATGTTGAATGGGCCATAGTAATGTCGATATAGCTATAATATTTTAAAAGTTATAGCCCTGCAAAGAAGGTAAACATCTCCATAGGCTTACAGCGGTGGCAGACTGGACCCAATGATGGGTACAATGCACGGCGCCCAATGTGTTAAGGAGAGTGGTGAGGGTAAAGATATGGACAAATGTGCGATGGTTTGACATTAATTCAATCTGACTTTGTGGACATTGTGGTCATTAAGGAATTCAAGTATTCAGGAGTTGATGCTGCTGTGGAGTAGGGGACGTGTGGAGACGTCATTATCTGTATATGTATCAGTATCTGTTCAACCAACTAAATTATCTGTATTCGGATTCGGAAATGGGCGTGGTTCATACTGGATTTTTCTTTTTTGCAACAGTTATTGTACAATACAAGATGGGAACCGATTTATGAATTATTACAAATTAACATTAGATGAAAGGAAGTCACATTGAATCTAGCAAATGTATTTTCTAACCTAATATTCATCGGAAATGCAATTGCTGTGCCTTAACTCATTGACGGCCAAAAACGTAATATCTCGTGTGACCATTGAGCGCTAAAAAATTTCAGTTTGAATGGTAGTCTCTCCCTCCCACCAACCCTCTCTCTCTTTCTCTCTCCTTCTATCTATCTTTCACTCTCTCTGTCTATCTCCCCCCAATGTGCCCCCTTCAGATCAATGCTAGGAGGAGGCGGGAGCTACGTGGGGCCCTGAAGACACTACATCTCTGTGGGCTTCCTGCTCGGCCGACATGAAAGGACCTTCATTACCACAAACCAAAAGACTTGTATATTTCTCACAGGGCATGAAAGGCCATTGTAAAAACACCCTCCGTTCCCTCTCTAACACATACAACGTGTCAAGGGGAACAAAAGGATTGTGATCGTCACAGAAAGCGAACATCATTACTAAACAGGGCAGGATGAGAGGGAGAGAGGGAGAGAGAGAGAGAGAGAGAGAGAGAGAGAGAGAGAGAGAGAGAGAGAGAGAGAGAGAGAGAGAGAGAGAGAGAGAGAGAGAGAGAGAGAGAGAGAGAGAGATATGGCAATAGTAAAGGTCAGAGGTGAGGCGCAAGACCGTCCCACATGGCGGTGCAGCGTTGTGAGATGGCACTTTGTGCGCACGGTCGGTGTCTCTCTCTGTGCACCCTGCGTCGTTGGGTTAGGAGAAGGTTTGCTCTGAAAGCTACTTTCTCCAGTCCTCGGTCAGATAACGCCTTCACCGCTGTGTCTATTAACCGGCACAGGGCTCGTATTTTTGGCTGTTAGAGCCTCTCCCTTACCGCAGCAACCACAATGCAGCCCACTCTCTGGATTTCAATGGCCTTGCTTTGCGCCTGATACGGCAGGCAAATTGACCCGTTGCGTCGCGGGCGAAGGATTTCAATTACCGGTGAGCGGCAGAGGCCAGAACCCGAGCTGGTATTGTTATTGTAGTCGTACCCGCCGCTCCTCGTACTGAGGTCACCTTTTGTCAAATATGATTGGAATTTCAGACGGTTGTTGTAAACGCTGAGTTTTTGTGAGACAAACTGCTCCGGACATGTGGACCGCCTGGCAAAATAAATGATTGCATTTGGCCCCTTGTGTAGGTTGTGTGATGGACAATAATCCTGTCTCTTTCACAAGGTTTCTATATCCAATGAAACACAGTCAACACAGACCTTGCAAACGCAACTACCACCCCCACCCCCCCTGAACCCTTTTCAGCCGTCACTGACATTGCTAAAAGAAGACAATGACGCTGTGGCCATGATCGCCGTTGACATGATAGTGGTGGAAAACAGGGTAGAATAAGAGGAGGGTCATGGAATGAACGTGTAGTGAAGAGAGAAAGGTACAGATTGTTGTGTGGTTGTGAAGAAACCGATGCAACCTTATCCTGCTAGATCTCAGTGCAGCATTCGATACAATCGATCATGATATTCTCGATCGTCTTGAAAACCTTGTCGGTTTCTCAGACCATGTGCTAAGCTGGTTTAAAACATACATCAGAGGGAGGAAGTTCCATGTTAACCTCTTAACACGCAACCGCACGCAGCGGTCTTGAGGATGATTTGCGCACCGGTACGACGTGCCACTTTGCCGACCTCGGGGTGCATATTTTTTAATACAATATATATATCGAATTAAAGCCCTATTTGTTGCCTGTCGAATACGTTCAGCGGTTCTCGAGTTACATGCAGATAGAGGCGTGCGCCGAAGTACATGGCAGATTTTTCTTTTTTTCGAATACCACCCGCGACTCCCGAGGCTCTACCTCCGTCAATCATTTGGCGATCTCGAAGATTATTTGAGAGGGTTGTAACTAGGGATGTCGCGATCCGATCACGTGATCGGGATCGGCGCCGATCACGTGCTTTTCAGAGGATCGGGGATCGGGAAAAAATAATAATAGAAATCGACAGTAAAATTTTTTTAAAATGATTCAACAAACATGACCATGTCCACGTCTTAAACTCATACGGAGGCCTTAGTTTTGGTTTTAAATTACATATAATATATCATCATTAATGTATTTATTGTCACACAGAGCAGAATAATTGTCCACAACAAACACATTCCCTTTAATTTACACCGTTGCAACAAACACATTCCCTTTAATTTAGACCGGTGTTCTGCCACAACAACACGTCGCTCCCGAAACACGGTTAATATCCACTGACTTGAGCAGCTAGACTTAATGTCAGAGGTTTGGAACTAAGCATTTTAAAATAGAAAGTCAAGCCAGTTGCAATGTTTGCAAGGAGGACAGGCTGGAGGCGAAGTTTTCAGACTAACTTTTCACCTGGAGGATAACGTGACTGAGGATTATCGTCGGCGTTTCAGACCAGAATGGACCATTACGTAAGTCGAACACTGAATGTATACTAATGTGCAAACATATATTGAAACTTTTAATATTTCTCATATGAAGCAGAAGCACATTTCTCAGGGTGAATGTAATAACAAAAGCCTCCGCGCTCGCGCCCCGGACTATAGGCAACAGAGGGGCTTGTCTCGCTCTGCCAGTTTCTGACAAAAATGCGTCAAAATTGATTACTAATGTGAAAGATCGGATCGGAAACGATCGGATCGATAGATATTTAAAATCACATGATCGGGATCGGATCGGGAGCAAAAAAAGGCGATCGGGACATCCCTAGTTTTTTTTTTTTATTATTGATCTTTTTCCCCCTCCATTTTCCTCCGATTTTCTCCCATCCCAATGTTAGTCGTATGCCAATTCCCAGTCCCTTCCTGGTCGCTGCGCACTTACCCCCCACAGTCAGATCATCTGGGAGAGTGGAGGCTACCACGTGCTTCCTCCGACACACGTCCAGCCAATCACCGCTTCTTTTCACCTGGCAGCGCGGATTCTCATCGAGAGGGCGTAGCGTGTGGGAGGACCACACTATCCCCCTCAAGTCCTATCCGCGCTTAGCAGGCGCCCCGACCGAACTGTAGGAGTCGCTGTTTACAACGACCCGGACCCACCCCGCCAGCTTCTCCCACCCTCTAATACAGCCAATTGTATTAGTGCAGACGGCCAGCCAAGCTGGTGTCAACCCCGGAGCTGTGAGCTGGATTCGAACAGGCGAATCCAGCTCACAGCTCCGGGGTTGGTGACGAACGCAATCTCCGCTCGGCCACCTAACCGCCTCAGGACATCCCTAGTTGTAACCAATGAGTCTGGCTTTCCAATGATACCCCACGTGGGAATGAGCGAATCAGGGATCTAGGTGAAAACAGGAAGAGAAATGTCAGCGGAATGCATTGGAGTCAATGAGAAAATGGTTTTCTGCAGCCTTTTTTCCCCTCACTTTTTACCAAAATCGCTCCTAATCACTCATTTCTGAACGGATTCTTATGAAATTTGGACATGTACTACACAATAATTCAGGCTATGGACCCAGTGTGTTTTGTCAGCCATACCAAATTTGGAAATACTACTTCTGGACTACTAACTACTACAGAAAAACGTGAGTAACAAGTTCAGACCTATGTTACTCTATTTCATTAGCACTAAAAGCGAATTTTCTTTATTGTATCAGATAAAGACTTCCGAATCAACTTCAGATTTTCGTCTTTCAAAAGAGACCAGGCCCATGCATGTGCTATAAGTATAAAGTATAGTATTTTGGTTTGCAAAAAAGTATGCAGTCCTCAACTTCAAGTAAAATAAATTGCCACTTTTGGGGGCACACTAGGAGGCCACATGTCTGAGATATATGACAACAATTATGGGGTTGCACAAGGGAGTTGCCTAGGTAATTTCCTCTTCTCCCTTTACATGTTACCACTGGGTGATGTCATCAGAGAACATAATGTAGGTTTCAATAGCTATGCGGATGATACAAAACTGTACATATCTGCTGAACCAAATGATACAGATATTAACTCCATTACTGACTGCTTATTGGCAATAAATAAATGGATGAGTAAGAACTTCCTGAAACTAAATGAGAACAAAACTGAAATTCGAATTATTGACCCCAAAACAAAAAATTAAACGTTAATAAAGAACCTGTGAGGACTAACCCCTTGGATCAAATCTGAGGTCACAAGTGTCGGGGGTTATCGATAGGTTATGTAGATAACCTAGTTATATTAGTATTGGCTAAGCATCCCGCTCTGAGCCTTACGAGATACTCCTATCTCCTGTGATACCTAATGTATCTCCCACGAACAAAAACACATGCACCCCACCTGTATGGGGCCCCGCCCCTTATGGTGGCACCGCCCATATAACCATGACCCTGGTCATGAAACACCCTTCCTCGCCAAAACCCGTCCCAGGAAAAGATCCCTCAAGAGGGAACTCAGGGCGCGCAGAGCGGGACGCTTAGCCAATACTAATATAACTAGGTTATCTACATAACCTATCGTTATATTTCGTATTGCATCGCGTCCCGCTCTGAGCCTTACGAGATAATGGGGAAGAGCGGGCGCGAGACCCGACAGATGTACCCCCTGAGGACCCGTAAGCCCACATCAAGGGGTGCGGGGAGCCCTGTCACCCCATCCTTCCTAACGAAGGGGGGGCGCAGTCAACTCCACCTGAATGCGAACAAGAGGGAGCCAGAACCCCTTGAACACACCGTACAGGCGGAACCACGTGTGACTCAACACACTGCAAACCATACCCATACACTCCTGCTACCCGACCAAATGACGGGAAGCAGGAAAGGCCACAGACCCCAGAACCGCCTGGGAGACAGAACCCCCGGTCATGTCCATGAGGAAAAACCTTACAAAGGAGCCCGGGGAGGACCATGAAGCTGCAGCACAGATGGCCTCCACCGAGGCCCCACCCAGGAGAGCGGCAGAGGCAGCCACCCCACGAGTGGAGTGCGCCCTGACGCCCCCAGGGGGATCCTGCCCAGCCAACGTGTAGCAGAGGGTAACACCCTCGCACAACCAATGGGACAGGCGCTGCTCCGACAGTGCCTTACCAGCACGAGCCCCACCGTAACAGACAAAAAGCTGGTCGGTAACCCTGAAATCCTGAGTACGGCTGAGGTAAATCCCCAAGCACGGACTGGACATGACAGGTGAAGGCCCGCATCTAACTCACTAGTGTGAGGAGGAGGACGAAACGCCTGAACCACAATATCCCGGGAGCGGAAGGAACTCCGGATATTCTTAGGCACGAAAGCAGGATTAGGTCGCAGAGTGACACCGCAATCGGTCCGAAAAGACAGGCACTCTGGACGTACCGAGAGAGCACAGAGCTCACCTACGCGTTTAGCGGAAGTGACAGCCAGAAGGAACGCGGTCCTGAAGGACAGCTGTCCCAACGGCGCCCGCTCGAGCGGCTCAAACGGGGCCAAGGACAACCGACCGAGGACCAATTGAAGATCCCAAGTCGGAGCCAAGGAGCGTTGCGAGCGCCAAGCAGGAAACGCTTCACAAGAGGGTGGCTGAACAAGACATCCCCTCAAACCCCTCATGATAGGAGGATATAGCTGCTGCATATACCCTCACCGTCGAAGCCGACAGTCTATCAAGGAGAGACTGGAGGTAACTAAGGACAGCATCCAGGGGGCAGGAGACTGAGTCCCGGCCCCCCGCCTTACACCACACTTGGAACATACGTCATCTGCCCGCGTAAGCGCGACAGTGGAGGGAGCATGCGCATTCCAGATGGTAACACCATCAGGATCAAGAACCTGCGCCCCTCAACGTACCCGTCCCAACAACTGACCTAACAGATGTATGGGGAAGAATCCCTGGCGGCACGGCATCGGTCCCAGACCTGCCTGGCCATGTCCAGACACAATCCTCACCCGTCAGGATGAGGGCCGCCCCGCGACAGTACACCTGCACCCACATTCTCCCTGCCGGGGATGTGGGGAGCCCTTAGGCCGCGCAGATGGAGGACGCCCATAGCCAGCCGCCCGCCGCCTGGTGCAGACAGGGGGAGCGTACTCCTCCCTGTCTGTCGATACACGACACTGACGTCGTATCGTCCGTCTTGATCAACACCATTTGTGGACCAGAAGGACCGCTTTCAACACCAACACATTGAACGTAGCGCAGACCGGGCAGCATGGTTTGCCAGCTGCCCCCTACTGCGTTGGCCCGACGCATCACCAGCGAGGGAGGCGTCGGTGAAAACGCGACGTGAGACAGCGCCGTAACCGTCCTAGGACGGAACCTCCCGAGCGTGTTGACAACACGCTCTGAGATGGATGCCCATAGCCCTCCAACCGTTGACTGGGAAGAGGAATACTCTACATCCAGTCTACAGCAACCCCAGGCTGGTAGAGACCTGCCTGGTACGAGACCTGACGATCCACCTTGACGCGAAGGACCAGAACGTCATCAGGGCAGAACACTCCGTAACCCCGGATGACGCAGAGGCCCCAGTGCGGCCTCCACGCACTTGGTGAAGATGCGGGGAGCCAGAGAAAACCGAACGGCAGCCTCTGGTACTCATACGCTAACCCTGCAAAGGAAGCGTAGGTAAGCCCTAGGATGGAAGAACGGGGATGCGCATATGCATCCTACAGGTCTATGGAGGAGAACCAGACCCCCACCTGACAGTGTTCAACAGGTAGGAGACGATCCAAAAAATGCTGAACCTTCCCATGGGACAGGTCCAGCCTGGGTCTTACACCCCTCCCTCCCGACTTCTCGGGCAGAGAACACCGGGAGGAGAACGCCACGACGATGGCTTGCTTCGTCCACAGAGATTGGATCTCGTCGACCAGAGCTGTCCCTGCTGGAGACCCCGACAACAGGGTCTGTACCAAACCTGAAAACGGGTGGGGTTGTGTAAACACAAGTCCCCGCCTCACCATTCTCTCCATCTACCTCGACATATGGTACTGCCGTAGTCATATGTGACGACACTCCCAACGCACCCGCCGTCACGTGGCGCAGGTCCGCCAGGAACTGTAGATAGTTGGCCCGGTCCCCCCGCTGTGCGAAGACAACCCTGGAACCGTGCGAGGAGCGCGTTCCGTGTCGGAACACCTGCCCTGACACCACCCACGAGGCAATCGCACCCAAGGGGGAACCCCGACAGAAAGGGCCTGTCTGATACGGGGGGCTTCCGATCAAAAAAGCCCCCCCACTGAACACCCCTCCAGAACATGCTGAAGGAGTTGTTCTGCAGCCGGACATGCAAGGTGTAAGGCCCCCATGGGTTCCTACACACCGTAGCCCTGCAGTGATATTACTACCACCCCAAACCATGTGAGCTGCGACCACTTGCCAATATTTCAGGAGTGGGAGCACCAACATGATACCTGGCCTGGCGAAGGCGAGGCCGGGGAAGCCCGCACTGTGTGCCTCAAAAGGTTTCGAGCCCCCCTGCTGACAACACTTAAGTTGACAGACGTAACACCAGGCTCAACCAACACAGTTCAAGGTGTGGGAGCCGCTTGACAGCACAACATTCTCACGGACAGACCCAGGCTCAGCCATCAACTGGGTGTCAGCCCCTGTCCCCATGAGAAGCGAAAAGGGGGGCCGCCCGCGCATCAACGAAGGCACGCGGCCCGCAGCCAAAGGAAACAATCATACTTTTTTAGAGCCCACTTCTTCCGCTGGTGTTGGGGAAGGGAGTGATCGGAGAGCGGGCTGCTCGCGGCAGGACGGTGACGGCTTGTTTGTTCAAGCCGAACTCATCCTACATGGCCGATCCCTCGGCCGCCAAGGCTGTCGGCCTTGTGGACACCTGTCGAATCAACGCCCAGGATACCTCTGGCGGGGGAAAAACATGGCCGCCTGTCGAGGGCCCCGTCATCGCCGCTGACGAGGCCGTGCTCTCTCTTCTTCTGGCTGCGCGGTGTGAGGCGGTGTAGGGCCTAGGACAATACCGCCCGCGCTCCAGCAGAAGACCAAAATCCCCTGCGGAGAGGGGAACCCTGAGCGGTTATAGCTTGCGGCTGGGTCAAAGCTAATAACGTCAACAACCTCGCGCGATGTGTCGACGTCGGCTGGCCCCAAGGCCCCTCCACCAGACACCATTTTTTTTTAATAGAAAAAACACCAATTCGAACACAGTTCTAATCGTTGCCAATTCCATACCGTGGCGGTACAAGCCTTAACAGCCCACCAGCCACTCGCCAGGCCGACCCACCCAAGGTGTCGGCCGGGCGGGGCATTGTTTCAATATATCAAAAACAAAGGACTGACGTTAACATGGAGCACCAGTGGTGATTGCAAACAGCACCCTCCACTGTGGTGTGCACCATGAAAAGGTTAAATGAATAAAAGAGCTAAACCACAAAAACTGTAGAATGAGCAAACCCATACACACAAAGTTAAGGGGAGACGGACCAGACCCGTCTTCATTCAAAATATTCACAACACCAGCCCTAGTTTAGCCCATTTACCAAAAAAGGTAAACAAAGCCCCCCCCCGCACTACTCCCCCAGTATACCGATTGACCGTCAGTATGAATGGTTTGAGAGGAGAGAAAGCTGTAGCAAGACAGACCTTCTCATAGCAGAGTGACAAAACGAAACAATAGCCCCCTACACAGGGCCGCCCCAGGAGATGGGGGGCCTCGCGTCTAAAAACGCACAGGGCCTCACATTTCTCCCAGGCGGCCCTGCCCTTATACTACTGCAGCCTAACGCCAGGCAATGTGGGATCCAAGACAACAATTGCCTGTGCACAGACACGCAACATGTTTATCATGTCGGCTGGACCCATAGCCCCACTACCCGACGCCAACCCAGATGGGAACACCGTTCAACAAACCCCGCCGGAACACAAGGTAAAATACCTGGCTAGGAACCTAGCCACGACCTACCCCGTTGTCAACCTATTTACCCGAAAAAGGTAAATAGAACTCAAAAACCCCACAACAGCTACCGACTGACCTTCATTGATGAACCGGGCAAGAGGCGGGAGAGTGACAACATCTCACGGCGGAGACATTAAAACAGCATAGCAATTAGCAGTAGTAATAGCATGCGGCAGTAGCGATAGCATGTTAGCATAGCTTTAGATGTTTTAGCAGCACGCCCAAGACAGCTTGGAAACCGTTCCCTGCAGAGAACGTTCACCAAACCATCCTGCCCCCGGCGCCAACACACAACATGGTTGTGTTAACAAAACAAACCAGCATTACTAACACTAATACCCATGCCTGAAGACACAGGGCCTACCTGAGTACAAGCTGGCCCGACAGCCAGCCTTGTACAGCTGAACCTCGATGTGCAGTCATCAAACGAGGAACATCACAGGCCCGTCGTGTCGCCGAAAACATGCGTCGAAGATGCCAGGGGCCAGCAACCTCCGGTAAGCTTCCAACATTATTAATCTTCCTTAATCTTTTCATTCCGCTAGCTCGTATGGTGCACGCATCCAATACGCTGGGACGAAAATAGAGGAAGGGTGTTTCATGACCAGGGTCATGGTTATATGGGCGGTGCCACCATAAGGGGCGGGGCCCCATACAGGTGGGGTGCATGTGTTTTTGTTCGTGGGAGATACATTAGGTATCACAGGAGATAGGAGTATCTCGTAAGGCTCAGAGCGGGACGCGATGCAATACGAAATATAACATAGATTCAGAACTGAACTTCAATTCTCTTAACAAAGTTAATTATCGAGAACACACAAACATATTATTTATTAAATCTAGAATAATTAAACGTGAAGACATGGTTAAGTTTCAAACAGTGTTAATTATGTTTAGGGCAAAAAATAAGACACTGCCAGAAAAGTTACAAAATCTTTTTCATTTAGAAAGTGAGTTTAGTAGGAGGAAATACAATTTTAAATATCAGTTTGCACGTACCAGACTTAAACAGATGTGTCCTTCAGTTATTGGTGTACAGTTGTGGAATTCTCTCTATAGCAACTCTTCCAGGTCGCCCCTCACGGTGCCGTGATCTAGGCCAGGGCACGGTAGTCATGCTGATCCACCCTGTCTGGCCATTTTTTGGCAGAAGGACACCATTTTTTGAGACCATATTACCACCAGCACAGCAAGTATAAGTCTGCAGCTCTTAGAGGAACTATATAAATGGCCCCCTTGACGGCGGGCAACGTTTTTTGGTATATTTTCCCAGAGCGGTCAGTCAAGGAATTTCTCCGGGGATTCAACGCGTGTTTAGGCATTTCGAAACTACCATGTAAGTACTGTTTATACTAATTAGTTGGACTTATTATAGCATTCGTTAACGTTTATGACCGTCTATAGTGTTTGTGAGATGTTTTTCCAGAGATTCTGGTCATATTTTCCACTCAAAAAGCTTGTTTTCAAAAGTACCGCTGTGTACTTATATTTCCCCCCAGGCTAGTAGGGGCTACCATGCGCTAGCTGCTGAGCTAACGCGTGACACAATTGACGTATGTATTTAGTGTATTCATTAGTGGGTCATATTCGTATATGTAACATATTTCATTTGATCAACCTAGAATTGACGACAAGCCCTAGCTGCTGGACGCTAGCTCCCATGCTAGCATTGGCTAACAACACCAGCTGAGAGCCATGGTCTTCACGCTATCACCCTACCCAGGAAAGATGGGTGTAGAGCGGCAGAGAGTATGGAGGAAGACAGGGCTCTATGAAGAGAATGGGGTAAGTTTGAAGAAAAAATTTAACACACACATGAACGTTTTATAATTACCATCACAATATGTAAAAAATATATATATATTTTTTTATCTAATCTAGTTTCATTAATTAATTCATAACTTTTGAACAATAGATGCTATTTCTAATCTGTCAGCTGTTCTATATTGCCAACAGGATTGTCTACATTCCATTCATTATACATACATCTAAAATAACCAAGGAAAGTGCTTGCAAATTAATTTTAAATTAATTTTAATTTCAACAAGTTCAAGTGCAACTACATATGAACCATAATGATAAGAATTATGATGATAATCATACACTTATTTTATATCATTGGAAAGCCATAGTTGTTAGCCTCCAAATGGTACCAAATATGAGGTACTTTGAAATACCTAGTAACTAATAATCTATCACAAAACAATGCAATATAATGTTCAGGGATTTCCTAAATGAGCCAGATGACCCCGAAGAGTGGGATGTAATAGTGTTTGTCAATTCAAAAATAATTATAAAAATCTTTTATTTAGTCAGTATGAAATTCAAATGTGAATCTGAATAGTGAGATATTTTATTTACTTGTTTATTATTATTATTATTATTATTATTATTATTATTATTATTATTATTATTATTATTATTATTATTATTATTATTATTATTATTATTATTATTATTATTATTATTATTATTATTATTATTATTATTATTATTATTATTATTATTATTATTATTATTATTATTATTATTATTATTATTATTATTATTATTATTATTATTATTATTATTATTATTATTATTATTATTATTATAATAATTGTTTCTTGTTTAATCTGTGGATTGTTTGTTTCTTTGTATATGGTATGAATTATATTTTGTGTAAATTAGGTTGTATGCCGACCATCAAGTAATACTTGTTTAGTTTAGGAATAGGGGGCAGGTAACTATAAGAATTATTTTTCTTCCTGCTCCTTTTGCCCATCGTAGAACTGTATTTATGATTTTGTATGAAAACTGTATTATTGAATTGCTTCCATATGGCAAATAAAACTTTGAATCTCTGAATCTGAAAGTGACCAAAACATAATTCTTTCATCTCAGAAACATAGCAAAAGTACGACCATTTATTAATCAAAACGATGCCGAGAAGCTAGCCGGTTAGACTTCTGTAATGCACTTTTCACAGGTCTCCCTAAGAAAACCACAGAGAGGCTTCAGCTAAAACTCTGCAGCTTGACTGCTAACTAGAACCAAAAGGAGAGAGCACATTAGTCCAGTCTTAGCTGCTTTACACTGGATTCCTGTAACATTTAGAATTTACTTCAAGGTCCTTCTCCTTACATTCAAAGCTCTAAATGGACAGGGACCTAGCTACATCGCCAACACTCTAATAAATTACAGGCCAGCAAGAACACTGTGATCATCAGCTGCTGGACTACTAGAAGCTCCCAGAAACAGTCAAAAGAGGATCGGTGATGCAGCCTTTATCAACTACGCCCCAAAACTATGGAACAAACTACCCAAAAAAAATCAGGGAAGACAACTCGCTAGATATCTTTAAAAGACAGCTTAAAACTCTTTGCTCAGGCATTTAAATAAATCATCAGGGATATCCTGACACAAATTATACTTTACTTGCACTATTCTTACTCTGCCTAGTTTTATACACTTCCTATCAAATTCATGTGTCAGTTCTATGCAGATTTATCTCACTACCTCTTATGCACCGTAATTTTTAATTTTTTTTACTTTCTCTTTTTCCCCCTTTCTTTTTCCATCTTTCTCCCATCCCAATGTTAGTCGTTATGCCAATTCCCAATCCCCTACCTGGTCGTTGCGTGCTCTG
Source organism: Notolepis coatsorum (assembly GCF_963971535.1). Taxonomy (NCBI): domain Eukaryota; kingdom Metazoa; phylum Chordata; class Actinopteri; order Aulopiformes; family Paralepididae; genus Notolepis; species Notolepis coatsorum. Next base: position 316,399 of record NW_028174866.1, read on the forward strand.
CCCCCTACCGTCGGTCTGGGAGGGCGGAGACTATCACATGCTTCCTCCGACACCGGTGTAGCCAATCCCCACTTCTTTTCACTTGGCAGCGCGGAGTCTCACTGGGGGAGTGTAACGTGTGGGATGAGCACACTACCTCTCCCAGGACCCGACCTTGCTGTGCAGGCGCCCCGACCAGTCTGTAGGAGTCGCTGTTTTACAACGACCAGGACCCACCCACCGGCTTTCCCACCTGCTAACACTGCCAATTGTGTTAGTGTGGACGGTCGGCCAAGCCGGAGGCACCACAGCTGGATTCGATCCCACTGTCTCTGTGGTGGTAGACAGACGCTTAGTCCGCTGCGCTACCCGGCTGCCCTATGCACTGTAATTTTAAGAGTGCTGCTCTGTTGTAATTCAAAACTGACGCACTGCTCTGTTGTTCTATAAGGTCATTTAGAACTGAACTTTGTAAAGAAACTCAAAGTTGAGAGCGATGCACTGCTCTGTTGTTAAGTTGTGAGCGACGCACTGCTCTGTTGTTCTATAAGGTAATTTAGAACTGTACTTTGTAAAGAAACTCAAAGTGTTAAGAGCGATGCACTGCTCTGTTGTTCTATTAAGTGTTATGAGTGATGCTCTGTTGTAAATGTTATTGCATATTTTTATTTAACTATTTGATCACACTTTTTACTCTGTCTGTTCTATTTTATTATTTTTAGTACTGCCTATTTTTAAACCGAATCAAACTGCACTTTTTTACTCTGTCTATTCTATTTTATTATTTGTATTACTGAATGAAACCGTAAACAGAGAGGCCTATTGGTATGCTAGCTCCTAATGTGAAAAACTGTGATTTACCTTACCTTGCTACCTCTATCTTTCTTATGCTGGCTTATGCCTGCATTTATTTTTTTACAGCTGTGAAGCACTTTGAACAGCAATTTCTGTATGTAAAGTGCTATACAAATAAAGTTATTATTATTATAACAGAGAAAAACAGGACAAGGTAGATCCATTTAATACTTTTCTAATATTTGTATTGTCAAATAATGTTTTATCTTCATTACAGTACATTTCTAAAAAGAAAGTATGTAGTCGACTTTCCAGGCACTTGAACGCGAACATTCAGGGATCTTCTGTTGACTGAGCACAGGGGTGAGAGCTCATTCACTGGTGGTTCCTTTCTCTCTCTTCGCCTCCAAATGTTATCCATTATCCCAGTGAAGGTCGAAACCAGGCACGTGCACACATAGAGGCCAAGGGGTGCCTGAGCACCTGCCTTTTTGAGCCTCATCAAAAAAGTGCCCTTTTTGAAAAAAAGAAAAAAAAAAAAGAAAAAAAAATGTTAGCATTACGCATATAGACTGCCCTTCCAACTGAAAAATGTCAGGATAGAATCAAAATATTAGGGACAGAGAGAGAGATGCCCCATATTCCATTGCAGTTTGCACGGCCTCCTCACCGTGCCTCTCCGCGGACCTATATATTTTATGCATAGCGTGGGTGGTGATGATGATGATGATAGGAACCACTGTTGAATGTGAGCTCCTGCACTAATTATTATAGTTCAATATTCAATATTTGATCACCAAAACCCCCCAAAAAGCATAAAAAGGGGCCCCAAGTGTAGTGCCCTTTTCAGCCTTTGAGCACCTGCCCCTCTAAAGTCCTGTGCACGTCCCTGGTCGAAACTCTTGCCTTCTTCCCACAGCGAGGTCATTTCACTTTACCTGAAGTTAGGTAGTCAAAGTAGGTCAAGCTGTTCAAGAGTTTGAAGTGTTAGCAGTCCACTCCCCTTGGTCATTTTGTCTTTATTGAGACAGTAGGAAGGCTCGGAGGGAGACAGAAGAAGGGAGACATGGGAGAGAAGGGTCTGGTGGGTTTTGAACCAAGCAGGAATACTTGTGGTTCCGGAGATGGGTAGGGTGATATATGAATTCATACATTTTTTATTTGTAGTTATCAATCACCAACCATGCACCACTGCTAACTATTGCGAGCCATGTTTTGAGTAGCAGTCCCGGGCACATTCAGTTTCACCAACCTCTGTGATACAGCTGCATATGTTCTCTATAGCTGCAGATGTTCTCTATAGCTGCAGATGTTCTCTATAGCTGCAGATGTAAGAATCACACATAAAGTGAGTTATCGAGAACACACAAACACATTATTTATTAAATCTAGAATAATTAAACTTGAAGACATGGTTAAGTTTCAAACAAT
>NW_028174866.1:323603-333603 GCF_963971535.1 Notolepis coatsorum
GCATTAATTGTCAGGGCACATCCAATGAGATCACATTTTAGTTAGTTGTCATATATAAGATATACCCCTAATACCTGTTATCTAAAAAACCTACACACATATGCTCCAGCTCGAACCCCCCCCCTCCCGGACCCCACCTTGAGAAGTACCTCCACTATCCCTCGCACCTAACCAGACACTACCATTATAAGCTAGCTTTTATTCTCTCCACCACTTTTTTTTTTTTTTTGGTCTTTTTCCCCCTCCATTTTCCTCCGATTTTCTCCCATCCCAATGTTAGTCGTATGCCAATTCCCAGTCCCTTCCTGGTCGCTGCGCTTTTACCCCCCACAGTCAGATCATTTGGGAGAGTGGAGGCTACCACGTGCTTCCTCCGACACACGTCCAGCCAATCACCGCTTCTTTTCACCTGGCAGCGCGGATTCTCATTGAGAGGGCGTAGCGTGTGGGAGGACCACACTATCCCCCTCACGTCCAATCCGCGCTTAGCAGGCGCCCCGACCGAACTGTAGGAGTCGCTGTTTACAACGACCCGGACCCTGGGCAGTTAGGTGGTCAAGCGGAGATTGCGTTCGTCACCAGCCCCGGAGCTGTGAGCTTGGTTCGCCTGTTCGAATCCAGCTCACAGCTCCGGGGTTGTCACCAGCTTGGCTGGCCGTCTGCACTGATACAATTGGCTGTATCAGAGGGTGGGAGAAGCTGGCGGGGTGGGTCCGGGTCGTTGTAAACAGCGACTCCTACAGTTCGGTCGGGGCGCCTGCTAAGCGCGGATTGGACGTGAGGGGGATAGTGTGGTCCTCCCACACGCTACGCCCTCTCAATGAGAATCCGCGCTGCCAGGTGAAAAGAAGCGGTGATTGGCTGGACGTGTGTCGGAGGAAGCACGTGGTAGCCTCCACTCTCCCAAATGATCTGACTGTAGGGGGTAAAGCGCAGCGACCAGGAAGGGACTGGGAATTGGCATACGACTAACATTGGGATGGGAGAAAATCGGAGGAAAAATGGAGGGGGAAAAAGACAAAAAAAAAAAAAAAAAAAACAACGACCCGGACCCACCCCGCCAGCTTCTCCCACCCTCTGATACAGCCAATTGTATCAGTGCAGACGGCCAGCCAAGCTGGTGACAACCCCGGAGCTGTGAGCTGGATTCGAACAGGCGAACCAAGCTCACAGCTCCGGGGCTGGTGACGAACGCAATCTCCGCTCGACCACCTAACCGCACTCTCTCCACCACTTCTAACCACATTGACATTTTGGATTCATTGAGACCCAGAATTCTTGCTGTAGATATTTCATGGTAAATTACATCGAGATATGTAAGAAACCAAACTTTACGGCACATTTTTTCCGGTTGAAACCAGCGTGATGCGATCAGCTTTTTAGCTACTGTGATACCCGATAAAACCAATCTCTTTAGCTGTGGATTCACTGCAAACTCAAAAACATCATTCAATAGTAATACCGAGGGGTGTACAGGTATATTCCAAGATACGAGTTTTGATATTTGTTGGGTCACATCTTTCCAGAATGCCTTAACTGGTGAGCAGTCCCTTCGTCCCCATTTGTACATTGGGAGCATTTGGAGTCTTGTTTAAGCCCCATTCGGCACAGTCTTATAGGAGTCAAGTATGTCCTGTGAATATAGTTAAGATTGATTTGTTGATGATCCGGGTTCCTTGATGTAAGTCGGACATTTGCCCATGCTTCTTGCCAATCAAAATAATTTTCCAGGTCTGGTATATCCCTCCTCCAGACAGAGTCCAATTGGAGGGTTTCATACGAGGACGTTAGTAATTGATGATAAAATTCTGAAACAAAACCTCTCGATGTCTCTCTTTCGTAGAAGAATTTGTGGTATCTGTGGTGTTCAATTGGTCTGTCTAATGGAACACCGTGAGACTTCAAACATAGCTCTAACTGTTTGTAAAAAAGCCATGTGGACTTGGTGAGATTACATTTTTTGCGTATTTCTTTATCACTACAAAAACCCTGTTTGTTAAAAACATCCCCTAATGAGTGTATGCCTTGCTCTTCCCATATAGGGAATATTATAGGTCGTTTTCCAATTAAGAGTGCATTGTTATTGAATAAGGGAGTATGATTGTGCCATTTTTGTGGGTTATGATTTTTTTTTTGTGATTCACGCCATATCCGGATCGCATGAGTAATTATGGGGCCAAATTTTCGTTCACAGTGCTTGATTGGTAGTTTAGTGTATGCTATGTCCTTCAGTCTATGTGGGGCTACTATGTTTTCTTCTAATTTTCTCCAGGATACTAATGCTTGGGGGTCAAACCATGTTGTCAATGGACTTAATGTGTACGCCTTAAAATATAGGAAAAAAATCTGGAAATGCCATGCCACCATCTGCTTTATTTCTCTGTGCGGTGGATCTTTTTATACGTGGTGGTTTGTTATTCCAAATAAATTTGTATGTGGAGGAGTGTAATCTTTTCCAGTAACCCTCTGGAGGGGGTAACGGTAGCATTGAACTGAAGAAGTTGATTCTAGGTAGTACATCCATCTTAACTATTGATATCCGTGCTTGTACTGTGTTTTTAAGTTTTGCCCATCTATCAAGGTCGTCTTTGATTTTGTTTTGGATTTTTGTGTAGTTGTGCTTCACCGTTTGTCTTATGGTGGGGAATATTTCCACTCCCAAGCATCTGAAATGTTTTACCATCGGTATCTCTCCTGGGTGGGTTGTATCTTTTTTTGCAGGGGTGTTAAGTGGAAGGAAAGCCGACTTCGGCCAATTTATCTTAAATCCCGATAAATCACCAAAGTCCTCAATCAACTTGAGCAGATGAGGCAATGTGGTGTTGGGGTTTTGCATGAACAATATTACATCGTCCGCATATAAACACATTTTTTGTTGTGTGCCCTTGATTACGATTGGTTCTATGGATTGGGATTGTCTTATATATTGTGCTAAAGGCTCTAATGATAGATTGAACAGTCCGGGACTAAGAGGACAACCCTGTCTGGCTGAGCGTGATACCGGAAAGATTTTGGAGGTGATTATACCTGTTGTAATCATGGCCGATGGGTCTTTGTATAATACTTTAATCATATCGATGAATCCTTTTCCTAACCCCATCCTTTCTAGTACTGCCCATAGATACGACCATTCCAGCCTGTCAAAGGCTTTCATAGCATCCAGGGACAGCATCGCCTTAGGTATGGTGTCCTCCTTGTCGGCATCAAGTACGTGCAGTATTCGTCTTATGTTTTCAGTGATCAGGCGGCCTCCTATGAAGCCAGTTTGGTCCGGGTGAACTAAAGACGTCATATGCTTTTGTAATCTGATGGCTAATACCTTAGAGTACAGTTTGATATCGGTTCCGAGGAGGCTTAAAGGTCTATAACTACCGCACTTGTTGGGGTCTTTGTCTTTTTTAAGGAGGACTGTTATGAGTGCAATATTGTCATTCTTATGGAAGTTCCCCTCCTTGACTGAGTATAAGATCATATTTAGTAATAAGGGGCCAATTATGTCCCAACAAGAAAGGTACATTTCTGATGGGAAACCGTCTATTCCAGGAGCCTTACCACTTTGCATTGCGGTTATGGCCTTCTTGAGTTCCTCTAGTGTGATCGGTGTTTCTAACTGTTTAGCGTCATCCTCTGAAAGTTTAGGGAGAATAATTTGATTAAGAAATGTGTCCATTTTGTTTTGATCGAAGGTCGTTTCTGATTTATATAAGACGGAGTAGAATTCTTTGAATGTATCGTTTATTTTTACAGGATCTGTTACAAGTACTTGTTGTGCTCTAATGGTAGTTATATCTGCAAATTTTGCATTAATTCTTAATCGCATGGCTAATAGGTGGCTGGGTTTGGAACCATGGTAGTACTGCTGTTGTCTTGTGCTGCGTATTTGTATTTCCGATTGTTGTCTGTATATGGCATTGATCTCTATTTTTAGTACGTTTACTTGATTCTCTAGTCGAGTTGAGTTGTTGTATTTTAGAGAATTAAATAACGTTGAGTAAAGCGTTTCCAGCTCAGCCAGTTTTGTGCATTGATTCTTGCGCATTTTGGAGGAAAAGCTATCCGTACAATCTTTCCCTTTACCGACATCCATATTATTCTGGGGTCTTGCACCGAGTTTGCATTCTCCCGTTGGAATACTATAAGAGCTTCTTTGAGTTGTGTAATGAATTCCTTGTTATTAAGCAGCAACGAGTTAAATCGCCATCTTGGGGCTCGGGAGGATAGTATACCAAATGTACCTTTAAGGAGTAAATAACAGTGATCTGATAGTGCGTTGGGTATCGTTTCCACTTCATAATTATCAAATAGTCTCTGTGATGCAAAGACATAATCTATTCTGGATAGTGTATTATGTCTCGCAGATCGACAAGAGTACTTTCGGGTCGTGGGATTAAGTAACCGCCATAAGTCATTTACACCTGTAATCTTCGACCAATCCTTTAATGCCTTCGATGAATTCTTTTGTTCGCTGGAAAAGGCGAGGTAAGATTTGTCCATCCTTGGGTTCCAGATGGCATTAAAATCCGCACCTATTATAAATGAGTAATCGGGAATGTCTAACATTGCATTGGTTAGTGTAGTGAAGAAATCTTCTTCGTACAAATTTGGGGCGTATACCGCTACCAACGCTATTTTCCTGTTCTTATGTTCAATCTTAGCTATAGTTATCCGACCTTCTACATCAGACCATACTCCCTTTAGTACAATATTCAACTTACGTTTAACGACTATGGCTACACCCCGAGTTCTCGTACCAATAGAAGAGTGACTAATATTATGGTATGTGTTGTCCGCTAATTTATCTATGTCTTTCTCTAGAATGTGCGTTTCGCTTAGCAGAGCAATGTCCACATGTTCTTTTTTCATCAGTGTGAGCACGCTTTTGCATTTGAATTGGTTATTTATTCCCCCGGTGTTCCATATCATTATATTCAAACTAGCCATAATCTATACATGTTGTATTGTAATTTTTTGTAATGCTTCTAGAGTGCGAGGCAATAATAGATATACTTCCCACAAGTGAGGTCCCGTTGAGAGCCGAGCTTAAAAACATACATATATACAAATAAAAATCCCCTACCCTTCCCTCCCACCGAGAGTCGTACAGGCTTGTGTTCCATGAACACAACCTTTGCGTATGACTCCCTCCCTTGCACCATCGGATATCCCAGAATGATCCAATTATCCTTAACATTCCTATTGTAACTGAGGGGTACAATTCCCTGACTGTATTGATAAGTATGGTATCATTAAACCACTACCGCTTTATGTACTTTAATTACTGGCCATACAGTACACGATATATGAATATGATGAACACAATGAAATCAATTCCAGTCAAAGGTATTAATCAAGTATTTAATGGAGCAAAAGGTACATAGGATACTTTACATTATTCTTTGAATGCACTTGTAAGGCAAAGGAGTATGCGTAGGCAAATCAATAACGAATGTCCATTCTCTGGTTACGCAGGAGGTAATTATACAACCTGAATCTTAGGGAATTATATCTATGGTACACTAGTAATAGCGGGAGATACTGGAAGGGGTTCCCACTGGTTGTAAGCCAGCAGGGGGGTAGAAGATCTGTCGGTAGTAGGACGTCTGGTCAACGATGACTAGGGAGACTTCAGGTACAGAAGCCGGTGCAGTAGTCTCTTGATCCACAGACGAATACAGCTTGGTTCTCTGGTAGACTGTAGCTCTACAGTGAAGAAAGCTAGGCGGCCTCAGGCTCTCTGAGCGCCGACTCGACTTGACTCCTCTCGGGGTAAATCCAACACGTGCAGGCGTCGGCGATTATCCGCTCCATAAATCATAGGACCAAAGCAAATATATTCCAGCCGCAAAGGGCTATGTAGTCGTCGGGTAGATTAATCCAGTGTACATGTCCATACGGTTCTCGCCTAGGTCTCCTCGGGTGAAAGCGCCATGCGGTCGGCCCAGCCTGGATAAGAACTCTAGCTAATACGAGAAAGCGTTGGAGATGCTGGTCACTATAGAATTCTAACCGCACGATACACTATACACAAATAGACTATTAAAGACTCAATAGAAATATGTCGCACTCGACGGTATAGCGCCAAACTCTGACAATTCAGTTACTAATTCGCACGCGGTCTCGATGCTCTATTCTGAGGCCAAACAGGCCATACTTCACCGCACGTTGTATCGTGGGTGAGGCTTCAACTTGTCGGTAACATACTAAATGGACGAAGGGTACGGAGGTAAGGGGCTAAGGGGCCTCTACATTCACCTGTGCCGTATTTATACGCACAGTGCACAAACTAGTTCCACTCTCATTTCTGTCGCGTATCCCTGGGCAAGGTTGGGCATGTCCAGACACGTCGTGTCGGTGACTTTGAACTTGGCTCCGGGGGCCGGTCCCTGGCGCCGGTGGACCACTGTCCAATAGGAGAATGAAATATTATGGGCTGGACTAAAGGGATATTCCGTGTATATGTACAAGGAATATACAAGGGATATCAAACGATATACAAATACTATGCAATATATATCAATAAATAAATATATATATTCGGTTTAATCTGATCCTTTGTAACACCTATGTATACCATAGGATCTAACACTCTAAATTCTACCATAAGTAGAATGTCGACTGTGGCTTGGCCACTTTCCCGTAAAATAAAAATTTAAATAAGATAAAACTAAAAATAAAGACCAAAAATAAGCTTCAATTGTCATGCCCTAATCACTTACATTTTATATGAACTTGTGTAATTTATAGTAACCTATGAATAATATGGAGGTATTGAACTGAAGAGAGAGCCTCAATAAATCAGAGAAAACGGATGAAAAAAAAACAAGTAAAAGGAAGAGAACATTAACTTAGATCTTAAAAGAGCATTGCTATGCTTAAACATCAAAAGTATAAATTGGAGAAGTAGTGGAAATATTTCCAATTAATGAAAAACAGTTTTTAAATACGTATATGCAGCATTTCCCCTGACCGTTGTGTAGAATGATCTTTCAGCCGGCCGCTGCTATGATGGTTCTGTGGTTCTGCATATAGATGCTGTTGATTATTCCCCCGAGAGGCTTCTGGTAGAGTGATTGACCACGTATTGCTGTTATTCCAGAATGTTCCTTATATCAAAGAATGCTTTAGATGTTCTAGATTATTCCAATATGTCGTTTTTACATTGTTTGAATGTTCCAGTATGTTCTGTAGTGTTCAAATCTTGAATGTCCGCAATAATAGAAACCCGACAGGGAAAGCATTCACTAACTCTGAGCACGTAGGTCTCTCTGTCCCAAATCCTCGGTTCATTAAAGATTGTACTATATGGTGACCTTGCATACCAGAGATTAAAAGGCCATTTATACACTATTCTGCGTGTTGTGCAGACAAGTATTTGGCTGCATCTTCAGGCGAGTTGAGGAAAACCCTTGCTCCTTTTTTATCGACAATGCGAAGTATTGCGGGGTATGTTAATATGGGTCTGTATTTCTCCAGATATAGTTGAGACATCACCGTCTTGAACTTGGCACGCAGGTCCACTACATCACGACAATAATCTTCAAAGCAGTGTATTGGTACATCCATGTATTTCAGATTGCCTTTCATCCTGCGAGTTTCACGAATAATCATTTATTTTATTCTGACTTGGCGCAGGATAACCAATATCACTCTGGGCTTAGCGTTATTGCCAATGGAACGGGTCCCCAATCTGTAGCACTGTTCCACCTCTGGTACATTAGGAATTATCTCTGTTCCCAAGATTTTCTTTAATTCTGTGGCAAACTCTTCAGGTTGAGCACATCTCACCGACTCGTCCAGACCGACTATACGAATATTCAGCTTGCGTTTTTGATATTCCATCTCGAATATTTTGGCTTTCTGTTCTTCATTGATTCGCTTAAGCTCCATCGTTATATCGCTGAGCTCCGTGTTGATTTCTTTGTAGTTTCCCTTCATCTCAGCAGTTAGGTTAACGTTGATAACCTGTACTTCTTTGTAGATTCGAGCGAAATTTTTATCGTGGGCTTCCATTACTGTTTCCAGAGCCTCGGTGCGTTTAATATGTGCGTCAGCGTCCGCTCTCAGCGCATCTATTTTGCCTTCAATAGATTCTTTAATAGCATCTACTTTTTGGGTTATTATCTTCTCCATTTCCTCCATTCTCTTCTCCATTGTCTTCCCCATTTCCTCCATTTTCCGGATGATATGTTCGGTGTCTGAGGAGGTATTTGATGGGGTTGAACTTGAAGCGGCCACTGTCAAGTCTATATTTTCTGCTGTATGCCGTACGAATCCTGATTCCTGCGGCGGGACCTCTACGACTGTTTTTGGACTCGTTGTGTTTTTCTTTGGTTTCATCTCGATTCTTTTGGTCAATATAGTTAGTTGATAGTCTCAGTTGATATATGCGTCAAGTTTTGAACGCATTAATGGTTTATAAATATGTTTTTAAAACGGAAAAAAAAAAAAACGGGTGAGCAGCTGTGTCACATGCGACCTACTCCATTCTAACGCTAAACCGGAAGTCAGAACGGACCTTTATAAAGAAACTCAAAGGGGCGAATTCACAAAGAATGGATTGTGCAGTGGTAATAGCGGTGCACCCTTAACTGCACACGATTAGCTCCGTCTTTGTGGGCTATTCACTAAAGTTATTGCCCGGATGAGATACTAGCGCAAACACGCCCACAGGTGTGCAATTTGCTCCTGATTTGCTCCAGCGCAGTTGGCTTCGTGGAGCAGTCTGCACCTGCCAGCACTGTTGGCAGATATCAGGAAGGGGAAGAAATAAACCCGAAATGAGGGAGAGAGAAGCTCTTAAATCCAATGCACACGGCGGGCCGATAGAATGTTATTTCTTCCATTGTTATGAATGAGAAAACCCACATTATCATATACTATATCATGGGTCACCAACACGGTGCCTGCGGGCAGGGCCGCCTGGGAGAAATGCGAGGCCCTGTGCGAGATTTAAGCGCGAGGCCCCCCCCCCCCCCCCCTATAAAAAAAATAAAAATATATATTTTTTTTTTTTTTTTTTTTTTTTTTTTATTATTATTTTTTTTTATAAAATATATATATATATATTTTTGCATAGTCAACGTATTCTTAAATAATAGCACAGTTCATGTAGTTTACAGCACTGAACATTAGAGGATAGAACACTCGCACATACATGTTTTACCTGTACATTATACTGGTGACAGCCAGGTGTCCTTCACTCTTGTCGCTGTTCCGGTCAAATGGCACATTGTACAATTGTTTCATGCATATTTAATTTCCCCTGAGCACTCATATTAAAGATAGTCATCCTCTATAACAGCGCTTTGTATTGCTCCCTCAACCACAATTGACAGATTTTGACAACTAGTTCAACATTTTTGTAGGTAATGACTCAAGAGGACCATTAGTTTTATAGGGAATGGCTATTCAGCAGTCATAACTCATAACTAAGTATAGTTCATTTTGACTGACATGACATAAGCAAATGATAATGTTATATAACAGCAGAGAATTATATGAAAGCAATTGATGCATGTCCAAAAGCATTTGCAATTTGTTCGGAGGAATGAGAAACTGCTACTATGATGTTGTGGAGGTTGAACTATGTAACAGTTATGAGAACTTTAATCCTGATCAGAAAAATGCACCAAAGCAATTGAGAAAAACTGTACACACATGTTACATGTTTGATTATTATAATGAAGCCTTGACACTGGGTTTTGTTTTTCTTCAATCAAATCCTTTTTTAATTTTCCTTTTTTTTACATGAAACTCAAGACACAGCATAATAGTTAACACAACAATAAAACAAGACATCACAGGACAGATACAGCAATAATAATAATGACAAGACTCTTAATAATTTAAATGAAAAAGTTATAATATAAATTAAATATATAAAGGAAGGAACAGGAAAAAAAATAGTTCCACAGAGTTCCAGGCTCCGTTCACAGCAGTGAAGTATGAAATGTCTCACGTTTGCAGCCATGATACGAATGATTTCATTTTGAATTTCAGA
>NW_028174866.1:338603-408471 GCF_963971535.1 Notolepis coatsorum
TTTGGGTCTTGCGAAACAGCGTTACAAGGTGACCTTACAGAGGGGATATGAACTAGTTTCCTTTTAGAATGATTTACCCAAGTGTCCTTGAATGCGACCCTCATACAGATGGAAATATAGTACCCACTCAACTTAACAGTGGGTATCACAGAATGGCCTGTTTGGTCTGCTTAGCTAAAGTAAACAGAACTCGGATGTTGGCCTTCAGGCCGTCACTTCTTGACTTAAAAGTTTAGTTATTTGGCGCACCATCCCTGTTCGTTGTGGAGGAAGATGTGTCATATGTTTGCCATTTGATCTGTTCTTATTTTTATGGCACTCTGGGCCTTTCCTATAACTGCTAAGTGAAGGCTGAAGGGGTGCACTGTTAGCTTTTTGACTGAGTTCTCCTGTGGCTTTTTCCATCAACCGCTAGATGATTTTAATCCTTCCCGTAATGCTTATATGGGTCATTTTGATCCATTTCGACTGAGGCCAGTTAACAGCCTTCTTGTTGACTCAAATGTATGGTTAACCTAACAGGTGATTTGGCATGGCTGTGAGTCTCTATTTTTCTAAGAGAAAATAACCTAGTTCTTTGCTATTTCATATATGTGCATAATTTCTATTGTTTAATTTACAGGTTTTATTTAGATAAATATACGACAATCCACCCTTAGTGGGTTTCATAACCCACTATATAGCACCAATATGTTCTAAATTAAATATGTTAAACCATAATTATCATTTTTGCTAATATTTTCAAAAAATTCAAAAAATCCAAAATTTACACAAATCGAACTACCAAACCCATTTCCGTCTGTACAGTTACAAAATCATCATTCACTCTTTCCGTTGGCTTCTTCCCCAGTCACACACAATATCAGTTATTACTATGACTTTAGACTAAGAAAGCTGTTCCTGTTTTTACAAGGAAACACTCTTTCAATAACAGTTTTTTTTGTTTAGACTATTTTATCCATGTTTACTTAGCTTCAATGTGTCTGTTTTGTGTAATTGACTCTGCAAGAAAAGATTAATACATCCTACCCAAAAGATTAACACTCTAAACATCGAGGGAGATTCAAACAAGCAAACATAAATCATCTCTTCTCCTTGAAAAGACCACTGAGGCCTCAATTATTCTTCGCTTTCATCCCTGTCAGTTATCCCTGTTTAAACCTCCTGAGGTCTTTACGGCTACCTCGTTTTGACTGTTTTCTTCTTGTTGTATTTTGTGCTAACCACAGCCTCTTCTTTGTTGTATGCAGTTTTTGGTACTGCTCCGATTTTCCACAGAAGGAAACGATTTTCCCTCTGTCCTTTTTTGCATTTTGGATTGTTATTTACAAACACACAATGGATTGGAAGTTCTCTTTTCCGCACAGATACATCTTTACTGTTCTGTATTTGACAACACTCTTTTTATTATATATTTATATCTATATATTCCACAGCTTCAATTGTTAATATTCAATCAAATCACCTTTGTCTCATTCATTTTTGTGCTGTACTATCTTACTAGATCAAATACCTCAAGTTCAACACAATCACCACTCCACCCTTGAAAGTGGAATAACCATTTATTACACTATCAATACCTTGTTTCCAGACAGCCTCCTCGGTCCGGACAGCCAGCTCTAGACGAGGCCAACCACCAACAGAACCTATGTGCATGGTAACAAACCACAGTCCCTTTAAACACACATCCCACACACTCTGCCAGCCTTCAACAAGCCGGTGCAGAGTCTCCCATAAGCCAATTATCAATTTCACACGTCTGCACCCTACTTGTAAACTATTTGGCCAATGGCGACCAAAACCTACAGAGCTTACCTATAAACAGAGAAACACGTTCGCCCAACACTTACCAAACCCAAAAACGTGACACAACTCCCCAGATACTACTCCTGGACTCTCAATGAGCGGAAAACCAAATCATGAACCAGCTCCCGTCCACCCTTAGTTTCCAGCCCATCATATTAGACATTCCTACCAGTCCCGCTGTGTCACCACCACCTGCTATCCCTGACCGGCGAGAGATCCCTCCCAGCCAGTCAGTTCCTAAAAAAAAATAGAGTGTCAAACAAAAACAAAGAAAATTGCAAACAAACATAAACAAATTCGTGAGTGCCTTCATGCAACACACCCATCAACAGAACTAAACTATCAGCTAGAGGCATAAATACCCCCGCATAATCACTAAGAAATAAAAATTAAAAATTAAAAAGAAATGAAGTAAAGAATTTAAATTAATTTTTTTTTTTTTTTTTTTTTAACGTCTCCTTGACCACCCTTGGATCAAGTATGTATAATCACTACTAAAATAGTCCTTTGTTATTAACTCTGTTTAATATTATGTCTAATATCAACTGTTTAACCCTTCTCTGACACCGTCTGGGTCAGAGTTCACATGACCACAAGAGCCATTGCGGTGACCATTTTTCTCTCTCTCTCCAATCTGTGCAGCCGGGCCAGGCTGCACAGGTGGGAGATACCAAAAATCGTCCACCATACCATTCTCCCTTACGTTTTCCTCACTGCCACAGCAAGAGTTGATCAGACACACTGTAGCAAAAAGGAAAACCCATGATTGGTCTATTAATTAACTGTTAGTACGATTGGCTCATGCATCTGTCAGTCATTTCATCTCTCCCTGTTAGTTGCACATCCATCTTAGTCGCTTCCACTCATAATCTAATGTACCAACGCTTCTATATATTTTTTATTCTATTTTTATTCCAATCAGTCCTTTTTCCCATTTTAACTTATTAATAACTCTATTTTCCCGAGCACTATTAGCTCCGCTTGTGCATTCCTGCCTCGTTCTTATTCAACCTATGGCCTTTGCAGACACACCCTCTTTACACCCCTTCTGAAAATGTCCCAACATTCCACATGTCCAGCAACTCTGTGTTCTGATGGACTCTTGCTGTCTATTGGACTCTTGCTGAGCTCGCCACCCTTTGCCACATGATCGAGCGAGATGGCCGATTTCTCCACATTTCCAGCACTCAGTTGATGCCGGCCATCCAAGCGGTCCCCCTCTTTGTCGTCCATTCCCTCCTTGGGGCTGCCAGTTCTGTTGTCTGGATGAGAGAGGGACATACCTGTTCTTCCCAGCCGCCGCACCTTGGGCCTTTTGTTGTTGGGAGGGGCCTGGAAACTCACCCCCCCTGCGGCTGTCATCATTCCCTCGCTGCTCCGCTCCCTGTTCAGGTAACAGGGCAGGTGACTTCTCTTGTTCACTGAGTCCTTGTTCTGCAGTACGAAACATGATTTCCAAAATTACATCACTCCTGATCACAGTCTGTTTCGCCAGCTCTTGTTCTAGCACCTCCCTCTCGCGTGTGACTTGGTCAACCGCCAGCTGCTTCTCCACCAGTTTTCTACGGACTGTCTCATGTCTTTCGGACGCTTCCGTGAATGCTCTTTGTCTTTCTGGAGAGAGGCACGTCATCCTCTCTACCTCCCCCCTGGCCCCCGCTGGCTGGCTCCTCGTCACCGGCCCACGCCTCTCATCCCGGCTTTGGTCTCGAGGGACGACTGGACATGGGAAACAGGTGGGCTGTAGAAACTGTTCATGTATAGTTCCATACCTGCTGTTGGTCTCTGTACCAGCCGTACGGCCAGAGTAGACTTCGTGGGACTGCTGTAACAACGCCACTCTTCTCAGTCTCTTTCTCTGTCCCTTGGTTAAACTGCAGTCGCCTGCAATGGACACCCCAGTGTGGCTCGGTTCTGGTTGGAGTAAAACCGTTGTCTCTGGTTCTCTCTCCTGTAAGACCTCCTGTATTGGAATCAAAGTCATTATTTCCAGTCCCTCTGTCGTACTGGTCACCTGAGGAAATTCCATCACATCCCACTCAATCAGATTAACTTCAGATATCAATCTTTCTACGGGAGTGTCTGCAAAGGTTGTCAGCCTATTGCTATTGTCGGCATTACTTCTTTTCATCGCTTTTCGTGCTCTCCTTTTCTGTTTTTTATTTTTGTTTCTCAATCTATAACAGCCTCCTTTTTTATACTTAAATACAAGGTTTTGTAAAGGCCTGAATCTCTTTGGCCATGGCTTCTTCACTTCTATTGTGATATTTCCAGTCTTTGACATAGACAGAGTGTCTACTTTTGCTATTGTTATTGCTTCTAAACCTTCAGTTGTTCCTATCAATGTTCCACTAAGGTGAACTTCCTGTGTACCCGACATTCACACCACTTCCAAACACACCTGCAATCACCGTTTGGAAGAACAAGTTTCTCTGTGTCCAAACCTATTTTTCGCTACTTGAGTTAAAATTCACCCACACTATCAGATTTATACCGGTGCAGACAGGGATTGACAATTTTCTTATCATTCATACTATACCAAGGCTCATATAGCCATTTCCCCAATTGGTATTGAAATCGCCAGAGCCCTAGTCCTCGCCGAGCCTGTGCAAAAAGAAAGCAAAAACATAACACTTAATACAGTGGCATTTCCCTTGTCATTTCCTCAATATTTATGCATTGGAAATGTCGGGCATTCCTATACTAATTCTTCTAGAGAGATTCGGTGTGATCTACTTGAATATAACGATACGGCTTTACTTGTTTTTGTCCGTTTGTCCAACCGGAAACTGGAGGTTCCAATCCTTTGTGTGTTCCTTTCACCTTTGGTTCTCTGGGGAACATAATCATTAAGTTCCACACAACCTATCAATTCTAACAAATGGTAAACTTGGTTAGCCATCTGTTCCAATTTCTTTTTGCCTTGATGAAATTGTCACAATTTATACTTTAAATGACTGCTCCGCGTATTAACTATGTATAAATGTAATATTAACTTCCCTACTTGCTTTCTACTATGAAAATCAAAAACTATACTTCTTCCTACATTTCTCACCACATTTTCATCTCACGCCTTCATCACATTCTTCATACAACACCATTCTACATTATTTTTCCACACATACCCCCTCACACCACCAAAAAAACCTTTTGGTGGCGTCACTGCTTCCAACCACTATCACGGGAAAAAATTTACCTTTAGCAACTTAGGTCACTAAACCCCTGACCGTTACACAGCCCAGTTGTCCACGTTATTAAATCCATGAACCCCAGTACTATACCCACCGCAACATTTCCCATGATCCCTGAATCCACAGAGACCCGTCATTTCACAGCCCAAAGCATCTTCCCTCAGTTTCGAACCTGAATGAAAACACCCCAAGCCCCCTTCCACGGAATATCACAACTCGTCCAACCACCACCTGTACCGGCACCTATTTCACATACATAACAGCTACGTAGTTTAAAACAACCACCCAACCAATAACACACAACAAGACGCAAAGCCAACCCCGCCTCCAAGGACCCCAACCGAAGGGGGAAACTAGGGGACTGGCACCTTCCCTAAAATGAAAAACAAAAAAAACACGCCACAACCGTCTCTAACCAAAACCAACCTAATGTAAAACCCATCTCCCTTATAACAAATACCCCAACTCCTTGCCCCCAGCCCAAACACACACACCACACTCAAGAGGGCCAGTCTGGGGGTTGGAGGGACCCCAACTAGAAACGGTCCGTAACGTACCCACAATCCATTCGAAGGCAAAGCATCGAGGGGGGGCGCACGTGGAGAAATGAAGGGAGGGAGAGAAGGAGAGACACAGGGAGAAATACAAGAAGAGACAGAGGGGGGGAGAGACATACATACGGAAGAGGAGTTCCCAAACGACCATGAATATCAACTTATCCTTCCGAAAATGGGGGACCCCGATGTAAACAAGACGAAAGTCTGTCCCTGGTCTGCATCCCCTTAACAATCGTGTGTATTGAGCCGTACTGTATTGCACCCATTCTGAAAAAGTTTCCAATCAACCAATCAATCAACAGAGTCCATCTGGGAGAGAGGGATAGACAGAGGGAAGGGGAGATACCGGGAGGGAGGGAGGGAGGGAGAGCGGGAGGAAGACAGGGAGGGAGAGAGGGAGGACAGATGAAGGGAGGGGGGGGCACAGACAGATGAAGGGAGGGGGGGAGCTATGACGGGAGGGGGGGGGGGCACAGAGAGGGAAGGAGGGGGGGATGCTATGAAGGGAGATTTATTTATTTTCTTTCTATTCCCAGAATCAACCAGCAGACTTCACCGTACAGCCTGGTCCAGTTAACCCACAGCTTAATACAACTAATGGTCTTTGCATGGAGTTCCTAAAAGCCACCACTATACCCCAAGGGACGGAGGGAGGGAGAAGGGAATGGGGGAGGGAGGGATGCAGGGAGAGAGGGAGGGAGGGAGGGAGAGGGGGAGAGAGGGAAAGAAAAAGAGAGACGGCGAGACGAAGGGAGGAGGGGGGGACGGGGGAGGGAGAAGGCAGGCCGAAACCCCACCTGTCCAAAAAGGCCTTCGACTGTCAGCCCCCTATTTTAACTTTATCGCCCTCGTTTTTTAAATCCTTTGTTTATTCTATGTTTCTAATTAACCAAGTTCTATTCCTCCCCTATAACTGTTTTAAACCTGTAGCGTAGCACTCTGGGATCCCATCGAACAAAAAGCGCATCACAAATCCAATCCATTATTATCACTATCACACGTGTGGCTGCCGTCCTGGCGGACATCTGTGCTCTACTGAGTGCACCCTTCTAGTCCAGCGAGAGCGCTGACGCTCCGTATTTGAGCAGGGTTGCCGTCTGTCAACACAAGTTGGAACCCTGGAGGAAGCGATATAAGGAAACAAACTGCCAATAACTGTGAAGTTATCTTCGAACCCGTATCAGGAAATAAGCCTCCACACATCTGGTTAAATTAAATGCGAAACAAGACCTCCTGTGCGTCTCATGTTACAAACTTGTCCTCGTGAGCAGAGCGCATCATAACTACATCTAAAGGTGCATTGTTTGCAAACATTAGAACGGACACGTGACTCATACGCACACAGGAACGGGAGAGAGGGAGGGAGGGAGAAAGGGAGGGAGAGAGGGTGGCAGGGAGAAAGGGACGGAGGGAGGGAGGGAGGGAAAGAGAGGAGAGGGAGGGAGGGAGGGAGAGAGAGGAGAGGGAAGGAGGGAGGGAGGGAGGGAGGGAGGGAGGGAGGGAGGGAGGGAGGGAGGGAGGGAGGGAAAAGAGTACTATATCTGCATGGGGGGGCACACACTATGGTATAGAGGGAGATGATATCTCATCTCTACAGTGGGGCGGGGGGGGGGGGGGGGGCACACACCATAGAAGCTATGAAGGGAGAAAGGAAGCATTCCAGGGAAGGAGCTGTACCATAGGGAGCTCACACCATATAATAAATGGAAGGATGGAATGGAATGTGGTACCCACTATGATAGTGCAGGATGGATGGAAGGGGGGAGGGGAAGGGGGCACACACTATGATAATGCAGGATGGCACCCATTATAATAGTGCAGGATGGCCCATTATAATAGTGCAGGATGGCACCCATTATAATAGTGCAGGATGGCACCCATTATAATAGTGCAGGATGGCACCCATTATAATAGTGCAGGAGGGGGCACACCCTATAGGGAAGGCTACAGTGGGGAGGGGGGGCCCTGATGAAACTCCTAGTATCCTCTCATATACTGTACCATTTTAGCCATAAAAGGGGGAAAAAGGAGGGAGGGAGTGGAAATGGGAGGGAGGGATGGAGGAAGAAAAGGAGGTGAGGGAGGGAGAGAGAGAGAGGAGAGGAGAGGAGAAGGAGGGAGGGAGAGAGAGAGAGAGAGAGAGGGAGGGAGGGAGGGAGGGAGGGGGGCAACCTAGGGAGAGAGGGCGAAGCAACAGCAGAGGTGTATCCATTTCAAAGACAACACCGCCCCCTGCTGTCTCTATTCGACAAGTGCGTCATCACGCAGCCACTCCTCCCATGACGTCAGCCGACGTGCTCACACAACATGAACCCCAATTCCCAGAATTCCCTGTACCGAATCGTAGTCCGGCATTAAGGATGGCTTCCCGCGAGACGTCGCCACAGGCTTACGTCACGTTTACACACACAAGGTCCTGCTGCCAGCCAAAATAGCATCACGCGATATTCCCCGAGACTCCCAGCATGCAACATTGTTAGCACAGGTAGCTTTAGCATGTTAGCATAGTTAGCTTAGCATTTTTAGCATAGTTAGCTGTCCACTGCCAACACCATTAGCTTAATACCGTTTAGCTTAGCTCAATGTTGCTATCGCTCGATCAGCCTAGCACGGCTAGTTAGCTTAGCCTAGCCCCTTACAATAGCGTTTCCTATACGCCCCACTATCCTGTTGATTTGAGCAGCACAACACATCGCGACGTTTTGCACAACCCAGTCATACTTTATAACATAATTTTAAATTTATTAAGCATTCGTTCATAAACCTTACAGTATCATTTTCTCGTTTGTACGCCCGTCCGGCCCCGGCCGGCTCCGTATTTTAAATATAACGCTCCCGATCTAGCCCCGTATTACAAATCTAACGCACCCCAAGCTCCGACGCTCCCTATGACGTCACCAGCTCTAAAATCCCCGTTTTCTTTGATCTTTACTACATTACTTTTAAACTTCTACAGCCCCGATTTGAAAAATTTCAACGCACATTACACATCTCCTAGGTTCCATCTCACATGTCATTCATTCAATTCACTCGAAAACGCAACACAGCGTCCACACGCTAGTCCCGTCGCGCCAGCTAATGCTGGCAGGACAGGGGTGTGGTTTCTCCGTTGCAGCCTTGGCCACCAGCTGGTTCATAATAATACAAAAAATACCGGCATCCACTCCATAACCTCTAGCAGACTCATTCACACACATCCTCTCTCATCCACACAGTTACACTCATACTTCCATTCAGCAACATAATCATTCTTAGCACTGGTCAACCTTGCACATCATGTAGCATCATTTGGTAGCCTTTTTCAGCCACCATGGATGAAGCTATAAGTTCCGTCATCTCAACACCACAGTCGTACTAAACATTAGTAACCCCCAGCATTCCCCGTTAGCTTGCAACGTAGCTTAGCATGTATTAGCCCTGCTTTGTATAGCAGTAGCTTCCCGGGTATAAAACGGCTTTATTCCGTATTGGTTGTAATATAGTAATCCGCGACGTTTAGCGTTATGATGACGTACGTTTGATTATAGCCATGATACCATGCATGTGTCATCCTATTTCATCTAAACAACATATATACATTGTTACATACCAAAGTCCTTATATAATGCCTCATCGCTTCTAAGTGCAGTTTTTTAGTTCGAACATAAGCGCAGATCTTTATAACCCCCCAGTGCACAAGTGCTAATTTTTCCGAGGTTTAAGAGGACTACCTTACGCGCTCCAGAGCTCTTGTTCCGTAAGAACTAAACGGATTTGTACGACGTCGATTTGTCTTTAGCAACGTACAAACCAGACGTCTCCAGTTATTGTCATTGCATTTGAACCTACGATTCTAAACAAGAGTCTCTGTCGCCTAACCTGGCGCAATCCTCTAGCCCCTCAGCAGTGCGCGACCTGAACTATTTTATTGTCCAACCCGATCGCGCCAATCCCCTTCATTTCATTAGTGCCGATACGGCTGTGCGCTCAATCGTTTAATTCGATCGCGCCAATGCAACCATTCTCTACCCCTGTTCGAAATCTGCCCAAACAAACCCCGACAATACAGACACATCTTCAACTCACCGTTTGGCCTCTGCTGGTTGTTGTTGCTCGAGGATGGTGTAGTCAGGCGTCGCTGCTCTGCTCTGAGAGTTTTTGAAGTTCTGTTGTCCTTGTCCTGGGTCCCGTTCGGATGTACAGACCGGTAGTCACGGCGCCAGATTAATGTATCTTCTCAATGATTCTATGTTATAGCTATATGATCTTTCTCTAATGTATAGTGGAATAGCTTACTCTGCTCGTTGTGTTTCCCGTTAAAGTAACAGTTCATTCAAATGTGGTCCTTTGGAAATCACGTGGAGGCGGAGACAGCGCTGCGGGTGAAAACGGTTCTGACCGTTGTTTTATTGGAATATCCAACAGCTTAAATTATCTGGTTCACAGCATCAATTATTTTCTATCTCTAATCAGCTTTTCCCGGAGGGCTTCTTAGTGGCGTCTCTTATTCTCGAACTGGTGGGGTGGATTCTCCGTCTCTGCTTTTCCGTTCTCCCTGCGTGTCTCTCTGCGTCTCGGTGTCTCCGTGTCTCTGTCTGACCTCCATCATTCAACCTGTAGGTTTTATAGAGAAGAGAGAACCCCCCCCCACCCTTGCCCCATCCAGTGCCGTCACCCCAGAGAGCCTGCTTTCCTATTGGCTAGAAGGTCTCCCCTCTCAGTGATTTGGGTCTTGCGAAACAGCGTTACAAGGTGACCTTACAGAGGGGATATGAACTAGTTTCCTTTTAGAATGATTTACCCAAGTGTCCTTGAATGCGACCCTCATACAGATGGAAATATAGTACCCACTCAACTTAACAGTGGGTATCACAGAATGGCCTGTTTGGTCTGCTTAGCTAAAGTAAACAGAACTCGGATGTTGGCCTTCAGGCCGTCACTTCTTGACTTAAAAGTTTAGTTATTTGGCGCACCATCCCTGTTCGTTGTGGAGGAAGATGTGTCATATGTTTGCCATTTGATCTGTTCTTATTTTTATGGCACTCTGGGCCTTTCCTATAACTGCTAAGTGAAGGCTGAAGGGGTGCACTGTTAGCTTTTTGACTGAGTTCTCCTGTGGCTTTTTCCATCAACCGCTAGATGATTTTAATCCTTCCTGTAATGCTTATATGGGTCATTTTTATCCATTTCGACTGAGGCCAGTTAACAGCCTTCTTGTTGACTCAAATGTATGGTTAACCTAACAGGTGATTTGGCATGGCTGTGAGTCTCTATTTTTCTAAGAGAAAATAACCTAGTTCTTTGCTATTTCATATATGTGCATAATTTCTATTGTTTAATTTACAGGTTTTATTTAGATAAATATACGACAGCTGCATCACCTCTTAACCACTGAGTCCAGCTAGTTTAAGATGCTGCATCACCTCTTAACCACTGAGTCCAGCTAGTTTAAGATGCTGCATCACCTCTTAACCACTGAGTCCAGCTAGTTTAAGATGCTGCATCATCACCTCTTAACCACTGAGTCCAGCTAGTTTAAGATGCTGCATCACCTCTTAACCACTGAGTCCAGCTAGTTTAAGATGCTGCATCACCTCTTAACCACTGAGTCCAGATAGTTTAAGATGCTGCATCACCTCTTAACCACTGAGTCCAGATAGTTTAAGATGCTGCATCACCTCTTAACCACTGAGTCCAGCTAGTTTAAGATGCTGTATCATCACCTCTTAACCACTGAGTCCAGCTAGTTTAAGATGCTGCATCACCTCTTAACCACTGAGTCCAGATAGTTTAAGATGCTCATCACCTCATGACATGAGCACAGTGTGTATGTGTAACTAGGAGGGATATGAGGACAGTGTGTATGTGTAACTAGGAGGGATATGAGGACAGTGTGTATGTGTAACTAGGAGGGATATGAGGACAGTGTGTATGTGTAACTAGGAGGGATATGAGGACAGTGTGTATGTGTAACTAGGAGGGATATGAGCACAGTGTGTATGTGTAACTAGGAGGGATATGAGGACTGTGTGTATGTGTAACTAGGAGGGATATGAGGACTGTGTGTATGTGTCACTAGGAGGGATATGAGCACTGTGTGTATGTGTCACTAGGAGGTGTGTGTGTGTGTGTGTGTGTGTAACTAGGAGGGATATGAGCACTGTGTGTGTGTGTGTGTGTGTGTGTAACTAGGAGGGATATGAGCACTGTGTGTGTGTGTGTGTAACTAGGAGGGATATGAGGACTGTGTGTATGTGTAACTAGGAGGGATATGAGGACTGTGTGTATGTGTAACTGTGACACTGACATCCATCACTTCAATCATACATTATTTTATTATTTATGCATCAGAGAATGGCCCATGCCACTGAGTGAGGACTTTGTTGCTTTTTCTCGTTGTGACATAGATTTAACAATAATTCTGGTGTCAAAGCAGCATGGGGGGGGGGGTACATAGCTTCACAGTCCTATACAGTCCAGATAGGGGGTCCTGGAGAGACAGGGGTCCTGAGGAGAGAGAACTCTGATGGCAGCACTTAATTATGTTAATGTTATTCAGGTGAGGGGCGTTGCTGGAGGGGGTTTTGTTGACGCCCAGTTGAAACGGTCTGAAGTGTGAAAAGTGGCCTTCCTTTGAGAAGCCTTTTCACCTCTTAAGTATTCTAGAACACAGCCAGTTTTAGAAGTTATAATTGAGCACATCGTGTTCAAAACATTCTCAGATTTCAACATATGACACATCATTTGAAAGCTTAGATTCTGTACTTTAGCAATCTGGAATAATCTGAAAAATTGAAATTTAGAGATCTGCCACAAAGCGCTGTGAGGTGACACATATAGACTGCCCTTCCAACTGAAAAATGTCAGGATAGAATCAAAATATTAGGTAAAGAGAGAGAGATGCCCCGTATTCCATTGCAGTTTGCACGGCCTCCTCAGCGTGCCTCTCCGCGGACCTATATATTTTATGCATAGCGTGGGTGGTGATGATGATGATAGAAACCGCTGTGGCGCATACAGTTGAATGCTGGTATTACACTCATTGAGGGACACGAAGAAGTCAAGTCCGATGGGATTTGGGAATCTAAAATACAAATCGGGATTGGAATAAAAAATTCATTTATATTAAACAATACAGAATATACAGCACTTCTTGGGGTCTGTAGGGTAAGCACTTATTCCCTCCCCCCTGAACATTTATGGAGATGTATGGGCCTTTTAAGTCAGTGATAAAAGTGTCTTTCAAGGATAAGTGAGCTCCTGCACTGATTATTATAGTTCAATATTCAATATTTGATCACCAAAAGGGTTAGTGGCTTGATGTGATGGAAATTAGTCAGAAGGATTACGACAAACATCTGTATCTCCAGTATGCACCCTCCCAAGTGATGATGTTTGAAGGGCGTCGATGAGATGTATTATAGGACACAAGTGTCAGCTTCCTCATGGTTGCATTGATCCATTGGTGGACTGTTTCCAACATGGTGGACTTGATCACCTGCAGTGATGTAGACATCCTTGTCATCTGGGAACTGTCCATCTGTTAACAACTTATTTGACAGGAATGAGAAAATGTCTTGTTACACCTGGTGCAACTACCTCCTCGTCAACAGAAATATCACTACTTGACGTGTATTGTGTCTAGCACAATAAAAGCTTTCCCATAGCGCTCTGCATGATGTTTGAAGTGCTGCATTCTCAGCTTATTTGCTGTCTTCTTCTGTGTTTTCTTCTCATGGAACAACAGTAAGTTATTTCGCTTGATCGGTGCTGTCAATCGGTTCCTGAAATTGTTGTACTGCTCTTGTCCCGTAGACTCGAGTTGATGGACAGATACGGCAGCAGCCGCAGACTCACACACCTTATTGTCTAATCTGTAACCAGGTCTTTACTGCCCTCCTCAAAGGGATTCCCATTGCTCAGCAACACCTCCATCAGGTCTTTGGCATGGCGTTGACATTGGTGCTGAGATGCAGATCCTTTCTTGTGATGAGGACGTTCTTCACAATCATTGTTTGTTCTTCACAATCAACTGTTGTTTACAGTTCTCATATCTAACTCTAGTTCTCCACATATTTATTGTCTCATTTGTGTGAAATATCATATATATGCTACAATCATGTTTATTTTATTTTTATTCAATTACTCATTCATGAAAACCTAGGTACAGGCACCAACATCACCATTCTAGGTTCAATAGAATAAAAGTTATGAAGCGTAATTCGAAATAAATACAGAAATTGCAGCCATCTTTGATTTTTGCCATACCAGAATATTCAAAACATCAATATTTGAACTCCAGTTGATTCCTCACACAGTATTAACTTAAAATACCAATACAAAATTATATTACACAGCAATTGTGTGAACATTAAGACGTTTTTAAAGAATTCATGATTTCGATTGTGGCCATTTTGGATAATTTTTTATTAAATTCAACTGGTTTCTTGACACTCAAGCCACAATTGTTCTATAGATCCTTGTCTTCAAATTAGAAGTGAAAACTAAACTTTCGCATTTACATTTTAAATTACTGAGTGTCCAGGCACCCCACTATCAGAAAAGTGTGTGGTTTTCTGGTCAGCAGGAGATGTGCATCTCTGGCAGCTTATGGTCAGTAGCATTGTTCGTCAAATAGTGTTGAACTTGAGTGTTACACCCTGAGTGCATAGTATAATAGACATATTAGCATGGTAGCTAGTAGTATACGGATGGTAACATAGTACATAGTAGTAAGGTACTAGTAAAAGACAGTTATTTATATATATATTATATTGTAGAAATCATCGGAATAGAGAAACGCACAATTTCTATCAGTTGACAACACAATGCCGTGTGTCATTTATTTCGCAGTAGCACAAGTGACAGCTGTCAGAACTATGCCGTGCTAGCTTCTGACAGCTTGTAGTAATCAGACATTTATCAATGAAACCCCACACAGGGCGTCTCCTCTCAGCCCAACCCCAAAACCAACCTCCTTAAAGTGACAGTGCCCCATCAACACATCAAAACAATACCATGGGGAATTATGTCTCTATAGAACCCACTACAATATAAATATTATATTTATTAAGAAGGTTATTTATTTATTTGCATCTCAGATATTGATTGAAGAGGTGTTTCTATATGGGTGACATGTCCCCATACACAGGGCATACAAGGGCATTCGCATGCAGTCACCAGCTCTCCACCCAATCCAATGCCTATATGGGAGATTTCCCACAAACTGTTATGACAGCACTCTCTTACGCCACCATCGCCAAAACACCAAAACAACATCAAATCACTGACCTCTAGGACCATCATTCAGGTCATAGTACCAGTTAGATTAGATTACATTGAAATGTGTTGTCATTAGGGATGCTCGATATTGGCTTTTTTACAGATACCGATATTCCAATATTGTCCAACTCTTAATTTCCGATACCGATACTGATATCAACCGATACCGATATATGCAGGGTTTCCCCCCAAAAAAACGGAATAATTTCAGGTAACTAATAATTTCACTGGATGCATTCAAAAGGCTTTCTAAATGTAAGCATTATCTGTGCAAAATATGATAAATAAAAAAGTAAAAATTAACATTACATATCTCTTGTTGAATTAAACCAACATGCATACTTTTGACAATAAATAAAATAAGAATTGGTTCTTACTTGCTTGCCTGGGTAAATAAAGGTTAAATAAATGTAAAAAATAAAATTAAAATTAAAAAATATTGTTATTGTTTTTTATTTTATTTTTACCGATACCGATATTTTCCGATATTACATTTTACTGCCGATATCGGCCGATGATATCGGTCGGCCGATAATATCGGACATCCCTAATTGTCATCATACAGCATAAGTACATTACAATGAAAATAAGGGTGGCATCCAACCCCAGTGCAAATGTAACAGTAAAGTGCAATAGTAATATTAATATAGTGATTAAGCTGGGTATAAGATATATACATTTGTTCTACTGAGTATAATGCTAATCGCATGTATGTACAGAGTTGTAATAATATTTAAATGTTTCAAAAATGTTCTTATGAACCCCAGTTGCTATTGCATGCACATATTTGTGTTTTATTACACGTATATGTACATACATACCAACTATTTGCCTGTTTTATTCTCCACCCATCCATAGCAACACTATTATCACCGACATCTAAGAAGGGGGATCTCGGGGAGCTCCCGTAGCTCACCGCATATCTCGGCGCTATTTCTGCGTCGGGGAAAACCGTGCTCGTCACGGATCTGGGGGACACGAGTTCGATTCCCGGACCCGCCGTCATTTCTCAGAATGTCTTCCCCTGCTCTACATCCCATTTCAACCTGTTTCTGTCGGTCATGCTTGACCAGAAAAGCGATAAACGCTAAAAAATAAAGTAAAAAAAAAAAAAAAGGGGGGGGGGGGGATCTCCCCTTGAACGGCCATTCTAAGGTTTATCTCCTCCACATCGCCTGTGGTGCTTTCTTCTATAGGTTTTACTTACCTTCGCTGGGGTATGTCTGGGAGTGTTGCATTTATTTATTTTACATTTCTTTTTTTGATTTCATGGTGGGTTTTTTGTTCTTGATTTATTGGGATGTTTCTTCTTGAATAGTTTAAAGAAGACTTGTCCGGCCCATGGGGACATTAACTTGTGATTTCGGGCTTTAAAAATCAATTTGATTTGATTTAATATGCATTTATATGTCCAGTGATACAGGTATAAAGACACTATGGTCAGGCATTCTACTACTGGCCCCTGAGCAGCTAACACTGGAGCGGTTAAAGCTGAGGTGCCTTGCTCAAGGGCACAGCTAGCAGGCACGTGCACACGTAGAGCCTAACGGGTGCACAAGCACCTGCCCTTTTGTGCCTCATAAAAAAGTGCCCTTTTTATGCCAATTATTTTTATCATATTCTTTTTTACCTCCATATATATATAGAGAGTTATCTGCAATCTGCTTGGGTTGGGGGTGCAATTCCTAACAGGCTCAACCATATGGATAAAGGTTCCCATATTATGTGCATTACACAAACTAAAAACAGATATTACATTACATTACACAAACTAAAAACAGATATTACATTACATTACACAAACTAAAAACAGATATTACATTACATTACACAAACTAAAAACAGTTATATTATCGTAGTTGGCCATCGCGTCCCGCTCTTAAGCCATTCCGAGATATACCTCATCTCATGTACCTATTGTACACCATCAATGAAAAAACAAATACGCCCATCACCTGCCGGGTCCCGCCCCTATGGAGGCGTAACCTATAAGACACTAGGCATGGTCACCAAACACCCTTCCTCTATTTCGTTTCCATCATAACGGTTGCAAGACGCCTTATGTAACTAGTTGTTATGAAAAGATTAGAGAAATTGCGTAATGTTGAAAGTTTACCGGAGGTTGCTTACCCCTGGAATCTTCGGGGCATGTTTCAGCGACACGTCGGGCCTATTCTGATGTTTCCTCGTCTGGTGACAGCAGATCAAGGAGCAGCGTGCAAGGTTGGCTATCGAGCCGGCTTGTACACAGGTAGGCCCTGTGTCAACAGGCATTGATGTTGGTGTTAGTAATGCTGGTTTGTTTTGTTACACAACCATGTTGTGTGTCGGCGCCAGGGGCGGGATGGTTTGGTGAACGTTTCACTGCAGTGGACGGGTTCCGAGCGGTCCTGGAAGCGTGCTGCTAAACAACTAAGCTAAATGCTAATGCTAATGCTAAATGCTAACACGATGTTGCCGCTTTTCCCTCCTCTTGCCCGGTTCATCAATGAAGGTCAGTCGGTAGCTAATGTGGGGGTTTTGCTGAGTCCTATTTTACCCTTTTTACGGGTAAATGGGTTGACAACAGGGTGTGCCGTGGCTAGGTAGCCTAGCCAGGTAGCGTTAATCCTGTGCCCCGGCGGGGTTTGAACGGTGTTCCCACCTGGAAGCCGATGCTTGAGGCTCGGCGGGTGGCAGTAGAGCTATACTACTGCATGATGGGACTTAGCGGCGGCCTGTGTTGTGGCTCAGCTGACTGTTTTCTGTCCATAGTAGCGTTGAACGCTATGCTATAGTAGCGTAGTGGGCTACTGTTTGTTCTGTCTCTCTGCTACGAGAATGTCTGTCTATGCTACAGCTTTCTCTCCTCTCAACCATTCATGCTGACGGTCAATCGGTGTCTATTGGGGGAGTAGTGCGGGGGGGGCTTTGTTTACCTTTTTGGGTAAATGGGCTAAGGTCTAGGGCTGGTGTGCTGTTGTGAATATTATGAATGAATGCGGGACTGGCTGGTCCGCCTCCCCTTAACGTTGTGTACATGGGCTTGCTCATTCTACAGTATTTTCGTGGTGTTAGTTATTTTATTCATTAACCCCTGCATGGTGCACACCACAATGGAGGTTGCTTTTTGCAACCACCACTGGTGCTCCGTGTTAACATCAGTCCTTTGCTTTTGACATATTGAAACAGTGCCCCACCCGGTCGACGCCATGGGTGGGTCGGCCTGGCGAGTGGCTGGTGGGCTGCTAAAGCCTGTACCGCCACGGTATGGAATTGGCAGCGATTAGAACTGTGTTCGAATTGCTGTTTTTTCTATAAAAAAAAAGGTGTCTGGTGGCGGGGCCTTGAGGGCCAGCCGACGTCGACACATCGCGCGAGGTTGTTGACGTTCTTAGCTTTGACCTAGCCGCAAGCTATAACCGCTCAGGGTTCCCCTCTCCGCAGGGGATTTTGGTCTTCTGCTGGAGCGCGGGCGGTATTGTCCTAGGCCCCACACCGCCTCACACCGCGCAGCCAGATGAAGAGAGAGCACGGCCTCGTCAGCGGCGATGACGAGGCCCTCGACAGGCGGCCATGTTTTCACCCGCCAGAGGTATCCTGGGCGTTGAATCGACAGCTGTCCACAAGGCCATGTTGGATGGGCTCGGCTTGAACAACAAGCCGTCACCGTCCTGCCGCGAGCAGCCCGCTCTCCGATCACTCCCTCCCCCAACAAAAAGGGGGCTCTGATTGTTCCCTTTGGCTGCGGGCGGCGTTGAAGCGCGAGCGGCCCCACTTTTCGCTTCTCATGGGGACAGGGGCTGACACCCAGTTGATGGCTGAGCCTGGGTCTGTCCGTGAGAATGTTGTGCTGTCAAGCGGCTCCCACACCATAAGCTGTGTTGGTTGAGCCTGGTGTTACGTCTGTCAACTATAAGTGTTGTCAGCAGGGGGGCTCGAAACCTTTTGAGGCACACAGTGCGGGCTTCCCCGACCTCGCCTTCGCCAGGCCAGGTATAATGTTGGTGCCTCCCACTCCTGAAAGATTGGCAGTGGTCTCGCAGGCACGCGTGATTTGGGTGGTAGTAATATCACTGCAGGGCTACGGTGTGTAGGAACCCATGGGGTCCTCATGCCTTGCATGTCCGGCTGCAGAACAACTCTTCAGCATGTTCTGGAGGGGTGTTCAGTGGGGGGGCTTTTGTCACCTAGATTGATGTCAGCTTCCCCCGTATCAAACCGGCCCTTTCTGTTGGGGTCCCCCCCTTGGGTGCGATTGCCTCGTGGGTAGTGTCAGGTTCCGAGCCGACTCCACGGAACGCTCTGCTCGCAAGGGTCCAGGGTTGGCTACGCACAGCGGGTGGGACCGGGCCGACTATCTACAGTTCCTGGCGGACCTGCGCCACATGGCGGCGGGTGCGTTGGGAGTGTCATCACATATGACTACGGCAGTACCATATGTCGAGGTGGATAGAGAGAACGCTGAGGCGGGGACTTGTGTTTACACAACCCCACCCGTTTTGAGGTTTGGTACAGACCCTATTGTCAGGGTCACCTGCAGTGACAGCTCTGGTCAACGAGATCCAATCTCTGTGGACGAAGCAAGCCATCGTCGTGGCGTTCTCCTCCCGGTGTTCTCTGGTGCCTGAGGAATCGGGAGGGGGGGGGTGTCAGACCCATGCTGGACCTGTCCCATGGGAAGGTTCAGCATTTTTTGGATCATCTCCTACCTGTTGAACACTGTCAGGTGGGGGTCTGGTTCTCCTCCATAGACCTGTAGGATGCGTATTCGCATCTCCGATCTTCCATCCTAGGGCTTACCTACTCTTCCTTTGCAGGGTTAGCGTATGAGTACCAGAGGCTGCCGTTCGGTTTTCTCTGGCTCCCCGCATCTTCACCAAGTGCGTGGAGGCCGCACTGGGGCCTCTGCGTCATCAGGGGTTACGAAGTGTATTCTGCCCTGACGACGTTCTGGTCCTTCGCGGTCAAGGTGGATCGTCAGGGCTCGTACCAGGCAGGTCCCTACCAGCCTGGGGTTTGCTGTAGACTGGAAGTAGAGTACTCCTCTTCCCAGTCAACGGTTGGAGTGCTATGGGCATCCCTCTCAGAGCGTGTTGTCGACACGCTCGGGAGGTTCCGTCCTAGGACGGTTACGGCGCTGTCTCACGTCACGTTTTTCACCGACGCCTCCCTCGCTGGTGACGCGTCGGGCCAACGCAGTAGGGGGCAGCTGGCAAACCCATAGATATCTATAGAACACTAGATAGCTTAAGGAGGAGTCACCAGCGTCACTGAACCGCCGCCATCTTGCCCCAGTCAGCCTTGAGTGAGAGTGAGTGAGCTGCACAGACAAAAATACTCATAACTCGCTGAAATATTGACAGATTTACAAACGGGTTGGTTTGCTATAAACATCAAAGATGTAGTTATGATACTGCATACTTATAAAAAAAATTCTTTTAAAGATGTTTTTTTTACAAACCACTTGAATCATAGCCACGTTAATAATGCTTGTAATAAACCAAACCGTTTGTAAATCAGTCAATATTTCAGCCAGTTATGAGTATTTTTGTCTGTGCAGCTCACTCACTCTCACTCAAGGCTGACTGGGGTAAGATGGCGGCGGTTCAGTGACGTCGCTCTCCATTGGCCGGCAGTGCGGGTAAGCTATCTAGTGTTCTATATATATCTATGGGCAAACCATGCTGCCCGGTCTGCGCTACGTTCAATGTGTTGGTATTGAAAGCGGTCCTTCTGGTCCTCAAACGGTGTTGATCAGGACGGACAATATGACGTCAGTGTCGTATATCGACAGACAGGGAGGAGTACACTCCCCCCGTCTGCACCAGGCGGCGGGCGGCTGGCTATGGGCGTCCTCCATCTGCGCGGCCTGAGGGCTCCCCACATCCCCGGCACGGTGAATGTGGGTACAGGTGTACTGTCGCGGGGCGGTCCTCATCCTGACAGGTTGGGATTATGTCCGGACATAGCCAGGCAGGTCTGGGACCGATGCCGTGCCGCCTGGGATTCTTTCCCCATACATCTGTTAGGTCAGTTGTTGGGACGGGTACGCCACTGTCGCGTTTACGCGGGCAGATGGCGTATGTTCCAAGAGTGGTGTAAGGCGGGGGCAGGGACCGGTGTCCTGTCCCCTGGATACTGTCCTTGTTACCTCCAGTCTCTCCTTGATAGACTGTCGGCTTCGACGGTGAGGGTATATGCAGCAGCTATATCCTCTTATCATGAGGGATTTGAGGGTGATGTTTTGTTCAGCCACCCTCTTGTGAAGCGTTTCCCGCTTGGCGCCCGACGCCTTTAAGCCGGTAAAACGCTCTTTGGCTCCGAGTTGGGATCTTCAATTGGTCCTCGGTCGGTTGTCCTTGGCCCCGTTTGAGCCTCTTGAGCAAGCGCCGTTGGAACAGCTGTCGTTAAAGACCGCGTTCTTGCTGGCCGTCACCTCCGCTGAACGCGTGGGTGTGCTTTGTGCTCTCTCGGTACGACCAGAGTGCCTGTCTTTCGTTTCGATTGCAGTGCCACTCTGCGGCCTAATCTTGCCTTCGTGCCTAAAAATATTCGGAGTTCTTCCGCTCCAGGGATATTGTGGTTAAGGCGTTTCATCCGCCTCCTCACGCTAGTGAGTTAGATGCAGGCCTTCACCTGTCATGTCCGGTCCGTGCTTTGGGAATTTACCTCAGCCGTACTCAGGACCTCAGGGTCACCGATCAGCTTTTTGTCTGTCACGGTGGTTCTCATGCCGGTAAAGCACTATCGAAACAGCGCCTGTCCCATTGGTTGTGCGAGGGCATTGCCCTCTGCTACACATTGGCCGGGCTAGATCCCCCTGGGGGCGTCAGGGCGCACTCCACTCGTGGTGTGGCAGCCTCTGCCGCTCTGCTGGGTGGGGCCTCGGTGGAGGACATCTGTGCTGCAGCCTCATGGTCCTCCCCGGGCCCCTTTGTAAGGTTTTACCTCATGGACATGACCGGGGGTTCTGTCTCGCAGGCGGTTCTGGGGTCTGTGGCCTTTCCTGCTTCCCGTCCTTTGGTGGGGTAGCAGGAGTGTGTGGGTATGGGCCACAGTGTGTTGGGTCACACGTGGTTCCGCCTGTGCTGTGTGTTCAAGGGGTTCTAGTTCCCTCTTGCTCGCACTCGGGTGGAGTTGACTGCGCCCCCCCCTTCATTAGGAAGGATGGGGTGACGGGACTCCCCAACCCCTTGATGTGGGCTTACGGGTCATCAGGGGGTACATCTGTCGGGCCTCGCGTCCGCTCTACCCCATATCTCGGAATGGCTTAAGAGCGGGACGCGATGGCCAAGTACGATAATATAACGACAGGTTATGTATATAACCTAGTTATATGAGTACTGGCTAAGCGTCCCGCCCTTAAGCGGCCCTGAGTTCCCTTGAGGAATCTTTTCCTGGAAACGGGTTTTTTGGCGAGGAAGAGTGTTTGGTGACCATGCCTAGTGTCTTATATGTTACGCCTCCATAGGGGCGGGACCCGGCAGGTGATGGGCGTATTTGTTTTTTCGTTGATGGTGTACAATAGGTACATGAGATGAGGTATATCTCGGAATGGCTTAAGAGCGGGACGCTTAGGGGAGCTCCAGTAGCTCACCGCATATCTCGGCGCTATTTCGGCGTCGGGGACAACCGTGCGCGTCACGGATCTGGGGTACACAAGTTCGACTCCCGGACTCGCCGTATTTTCTCAGAGTGTCTTCCCCTGATCTATATCCCATTCAACCTGTTTCTGTCGGCCATGCTTGGCCAGAAAAAGCGATAAACGCTAAAAAATGAAGTTTAAAAAAAAAAAAGAGCGGGACGCTTAGCCAGTACTCATATAACTAGGTTATATACATAACCTGTCGATATT
The DNA here is from genome assembly GCF_963971535.1 of Notolepis coatsorum. Classification (NCBI taxonomy): domain Eukaryota; kingdom Metazoa; phylum Chordata; class Actinopteri; order Aulopiformes; family Paralepididae; genus Notolepis; species Notolepis coatsorum. Next base: position 361,256 of record NW_028174866.1, read on the forward strand.
ACATTACATTACACAAACTAAAAACCGATATTGTCTGAATTACTAGAAGAAAGAAATGCAACACCTTTGGCTGATAGTAATTTATTAATTTCTTAGGATTCATTTTGGTCTAATAAACGTTTAAGGTTCTTAGATGGATCCCCTGGATGGTTCTTAGATGGATCCTCCTCTTCCTCCTCTTCCTCCTCTTCCTCCTCCTCCTAATCCTCCTCTTCCTCCTCCTCCTGCTCCTAATCCTCCTCTTCCTCCTCCTGCTCCTCCTGCTCCTCCTGCTCCTCCTCCTCCTCCTCCTCCTCCTCCTCCTCCTCATCCTCCTCCTCCTCCTCCTCCTCCTCCTCCTCCTCCTCCTCCTCCTCCTCCTCCTCCTCCTCCTCCACGGGGAGCAGCGTACTGGCTCATGTAAAATGGCAGGCCATGCATTATGCAGCAGCTTAGGCCACAGCGCTGGGTCTTCATGTCCTCGGCTACAGTCCACTTGTCGCTGCTCTGGTCGTAGCGCTCCACGTTGGAGATGGTGTTGGTGAAGCCATTGAAGCCTCTGACCACGAAGAGCAGGTCGTCCAGCACCGCAATGCCAAAGCTCATGCGGGGGGTGAGCATGTCGGGCAGGGCGCTCCAGGAGTCAGTCAAGGGGCTGTAGGCCTCCGCGCTACGCAGGTAGTTTCTATCGTCCCCCCCTCCCACCTGAGGACAGGACACATGAGAGGAATGTTTTAGTGTGTGGCTCAGGCAGGCAGACACTGTATTAAACTATTTATGGAAATGAGGGCATCACAGCAGCATTGCAAGTCAAATGATACATATCTATAGAAATATCTAGTATAAAGCATTTGTCTCTGTGTGCACCTACCGCATAGACATGTCCTCCGTACGCAGCCACTCCCACTCCGACACGCCTGCTGCTCATGGGGGCGATCAGAGTCCACTGGTCGGTGTCTGGGCTGTAGCACTCAGCTGTGAGCAGACACTCCCACTTGTTGGAGCCACCACAGATGTAAACCTGTAATAAGAAAGAATATTCTAATTTAGTTTATATATTCCATTTGATTTCATTCTACTTTAATTGTCTGTTAATGTTGACCCAGACACATCTTTTGTATGTGCAAGCTTACTTGGCAATAAAGACATTTATGATTTCTGATCTAACGTTCCTTGTGTTCATCTACCACCATGTGTCCCTCAGTTCCACCCACCTTGCCCTGGAGGGCTGCTGCCCCGGCGCGCCTCCTGTGCTCCAGCATGGGTGAGATCACTGTCCACTGGTTGGTTTCAGGCTTGTAGCGCTCGGCTGTGTTCAGGTCCACGTCTCCGTCGCACCCTCCCATGGCATAGATACAGCCGTCCAACACGACCACGCTGAGGTGACTGCGGCGTGAGTGCATGGGAGCCGCCTGTAGCCAGCTGCGAGTGATGGGGTTGAACCTGCGCACACTGCTGAGAGTCTTTCTGGCGTCAAAGCCGCCGACGCAGTAGACCAGACCGTGGAGATAAGCGGTGCCTTGGAACAACCGGGGACTCCCCCCCTCAACGCTCACGTCCATCCATCCACCGGTTCGGATATTATAAGCCTCTATTCTACCCCAGCCTCCGATGGCCAATAGGACCTCCTGGGGCCGGCGTGGACACATCAGGGGGTTTGGGAGCCTGTCGGAGCCAGGGGGGTTCAGGACGCTGAGGATGAGGGGCCTGCAGTCGTGGCTGTCCCTCACCACAGGGTTGTTCTGGACGTTGCTCCTGAAGTAGTCAGGCCTCATCAAGCCCATGCGAACCTGGGAAGAGACAAGCAGACGGCGGGTACAACTTAGACATCGGTTGTAGATGGTTTCTGTTGCTAGGGAACAGTTTGGACCCAAATGTTTGAGAACCACTGTACTAGGGAACCTAGTGTTGTTTTAATGTAATGCACAGTAATACAATTCGTTTTTTTTTTTTTTATAAATGTTTTTCTTTTCTTTTCATACATAAAACCTAACATAACAGTACAATAATAATAATAATAATAATAATAATAATAATAATAATAATAATAATAATAATAATAATAATAATAATAATAATAATAATAATAATAATAATAATAATAATAATAACAACAACAACAACAACAACAACAACAACAACAACAACAACAACAACAACAACAACAACAACAACAACAACAACAACAACAACAACAACAACAACAACAACAACAACAACAACAATAATAATAATAATAATAATAATAATAATAATAATAATAATAATAATAATAATAACAATGACAACAGCGACGACAACAATAATAACAGTAACATGAATCATAATGACCTTGACAAGAGACAGACAAACAAGAAAAAGTAAAATGATAAAAATAAAATTTAAAATAAATGTGGCTCAGGCACTAGCAACCATGTTTGTGTATCCGTAATACAATTAGTTACCTTGGGCAGCAGCAAAGGGATGTGTGTTTTACGCTCCTCACGGGAGTGGTCGATCCAATGGAGGACGGCCTCGAACACCGTCTCCTCGCTCTTCACGTTCAGGTCATCCCTCTCGATGATGTCCACCAGTTGCTGCGGGGACAGCTCCACAAACTCCTGTGAGACGCGCAACATCTCCTCAAAGTGGCACACGGTGAAGAGATGGGTCTTGCGCCTCAGGTCAGGGCAGCAGTAGATGTCCGTGAACCTCCAGATGCTGACACAGTTTTCCAGAGACAGCTGGCCTTCTAGGAAGTCAGAGCATGCTCCTACTATGCCGTGACGCGAAGCTCTTCCACGTTCTCTGCTGTCACCAGCACAAAGCGTGTGTAGGAGTACTCTATGATGAGCTGCATCATACCCGGGGACACCCCAGGGATAGTGTGGACTGCTTTCTCTGAGTCGCTCCAGCGAGTGAAGAGGACTCTGTGGGACGCAGAGTATAGAGCTATCTGATGAGTAAACAGTAAGCAACATTCTGTCCTGTGTAGTAATTAGGGCTGACCCCTATTAGTCGAATAGTTGACTAATCGGTCGAAAGGAGCCGTAGTCGACTGCCAACCTCTTGCGTGGCTAACGCTAATGGCATGCATACCAGAGGCCAACTGCCTAAGAAAACAGGCACAGAGGCACTGAAAGAGGATTTCACCCATCTAATGAACACACTAGACTAGACAAATATCAAGATGTATCCATCAGTGGACCAATTGCATGCTTTTGCAGAGGACAACAAGCCTTCAGTCGGCTCCTCCAGACAAATGGAAAACAGATCGAGGGCATTAAACTAATTCTAAAACAATAATATTACAAACCGACATTTCAAATGGAATGAAAAAAATATATATATATATATTATACTTTTTTTATTTTTTTTGTCCACTAATAGTCGACTAACGGCAAATGTTGGCCAATCATAGTCGACTATCCAAATCCTTAGTCGGGGACAGCCCTAGTAGTAATATATTTTCACTGTAGAAGTATAGGGTCTTAGCACAGTAGAAGTATAGTATCTTTTTACAGTAGAAATACAGTATAGTATCTGTTTACAGTAGAAGTACAGTATATGTCCAATTATCTAGCAGTCTCAGTCAATGAGTCAACTAGATGTCCCCCTTGGAAGGGTGTGGGCGAAATGACTTATACTCAAACCATTGAAACAATTCGGACTTTATAAGAATGTTCGTTTATTTGGACTTTGATGTCCAGCATCCAATTCCTCCTTGTTAAAATAATCACCAGGTGGTCAATTAAACAAGTGGTTAGCTTGTAGCTGATAGTTAGTAGCAGCTTACATCCAAGCATTAGTGGATAATGTTAGTAGAGGTCGATATGGTATTTGGTAATGTTCAACCAAGTCGACTTTGATAATAGTTTGTTGATAATTAGGTTGCAATTTAGCAACCGCCGGTACTTGATAGTGTAGCCAGACGTTAGTAAGTCTGCATGTAGTCAGTCCATAGTTAGCATGTACATTCAGTCAGTGTTTAGTCAGCAACGTACAATCAGACGTTATTCAGTCAGATTATTTACCTATACAAAGGAAAGGAAATAAACGGCATTAATTAGTAACTAGATATATGAATTAAAGATAAATACGGATATTAACTGCGCATACAATGCAACGTACCGTTGGCCAGTCAAGAGTTCGCCCACAAGGCTTTTCACCTTACAGTCTAGGCTGAGAGTGTCACTTAAATAGCGCAACGCGCCGGCGCAGAGACAGCTTACCTGCTCAGAGTCGCAATACGTACTCCAAAGTGCGTCCACTAGGCGGCACCAGATAATAATTAACTCATGCAATAAATGTATACAATAAATGTTACTCATGAAGGATAATAATGATAAATATATTGGGAAAAACGTCGGATAATTCTCCAGTATAGTATCTGTTTACAGTAGAAGTACAGTATAATATCTTTTTACAGTAGAAGTACAGTATAGTATCTGTTTACAGTATAAGTGCAGTATAGTATCTGTTTACAGTATAAGTACAGTATAGTATCGGTTTACAGTATAAGTACAGTATCTGTTTACAGTAGAAGTACAGTATAGTATATTTTTACATTAGTAGTACAGTATAGTATCTGTTTACAGTAGAATTACAGTGTAGTATCTGTTTACAGTAGAAGTACAGTATAGTATATGTTTACAGTAGAAGTACAGTATAGTATATTTTTACAGTAGACATACAGTATAGTATATTTTTACATTAAAATTACAGTATAGTATCTGTTTACATTAGAAGTACAGTATAGTATCTGTTTACAGTGTAAGTACAGTATAGTATCTTTTTAGAGTAGAAGTACAGTATATTATCGGTTTACAGTAGAAGTACAGTATCTGTTTACAGTATACGATCCCTCCCACCTCTTGCAGAGACAAGTCGCATTTCTTTCCTCTCTCCCAAGGCCTTCAAGGCCGTTCCTACCTCCGCCTCTACTGCTCCATGGAGCCCGACGCTGCTATGCCCTGCTTCGTGCCGGTGGCCGGACTATACTCAAATCAACTCTAAATGGATCTAATCAGTGGATTGCATATTTTCTTCAAGAAGCAGAATAAGGCTAACCCTCTCTGCCTATTGGGACATCATAATCGGGTTACCAACTTGAAGACGTGGTCATTTTTGGATTATCGAAGCTTTTGGACTGCAATAAGAAGATTTTGGATCTGTTTACCGCGCACAGGATCTACCAAAATGACCTGATAAGACACTTGGACACTTGGACTAATAATGCATTCAGTCATTTGGACGGAGTTGTTAAAACTCACTCCACTCAAATCAATAGAGTTATATTCCACTCTATTCAAATCAAATTTAAAGGGACGTGGCTGGGATAAATTGTGCCAGTCAGTCAGCCAAAACAAATTCCTGGACCAAGGTCGAACCGAGAGCTCTGGAGTCGAAGGCCCTCTGGGAGATAAGAGTGGCGAGCGGCTTCCCACACCCCAATCCCTAGTCCCACCCCCCCCCCCCCCCCCCCCTTCCTCTGCATTGGTGCTGCACTGTCGGCTGCCTCGTGTGAGGGAGACCTCCCCCACCCAGGACTTGGCTTGTGCACTCCCCCCCACCGCCCCCCCCCCTCCCACTCCCCCCCCCCCCTATAGCCCTGTAACAACCCCACCCCACTCCCCCCTCCTTCCGTAAATGGCGCTGCCTATGACGGCTGCCAGTCTGTTTGCGGTGGTGAATATGCATATGTTTGTCTCAAGGCTCTGTACCAGTATTACTATCTAAAATGTAATAATTGTGGAATATTACTGTAATGAGCTGTATGTGTATGATCCAAGCGTCCTATGATCCTCATAGGAGCATAACAGGAAAAAGCATTCCATGTGAAGGTATTCTGTATCTTTGCATGTCAACTAATAAAGAAACTTGAAAACTTGTATAGTATATTTCTACATTAGAAGTACAGTATAGTATCTGTTTACAGTATAAGTACAGTATAGTATCTGTTTACAGTAGAAGTACAGTATAGTATATTTCTACAGTAGACGTACAGTATATTATCTTTTTACAGTATATGTACAGTCTATTATCTGTTTACAGTAGAAGTACAGTATAGTATCTGTTTACAGTAAACGTACAGTATGGTATCTGTTTACTAACCAAGCTAACCTGAACCAAGCTAACCTGAACCAAGCTAAACTTACCTGAAATAGTCGCTGCAGTCACACAGGAGGGCCTTGTGGGCATTCAACTCAGTGCTGTTGACTTTAATAACCACATCACAGAACCTTCCCTCCAGACGCAGCTCATTAAGGATTGTAGAGGACATTGTTTCCTTTTCCATGTGGGGATTTTTAAATTGTATCTACAGAATATATTCAAGCTTACAGACAAATTGCCAGAAACAACAAGTGATATCTTCACTTGGTCTTCTGAGATCTGAGATCTTCTGAGAGAATTGTTGAATATATAATGTACACAAATGTTCTAGAATGTCTATTATGACATCATACTGTGACATCACAAATGTCCTAGAATGTTCTATTATGACATCATACTGTGACATCACAAATGTTCTAGAATGTTCTATTATGACATCATACTGTGAGTAATTAGGACTGACGCCTGACTAATCGGTCGAAAGGAGCCGTGGTCGACTGCCAACCTCTGCCTCTACATGCTACAGCAACTTCAAAGCAACTTCAACACAACATCAGCGCGATTTCAACGCGGTTGTTGCAGAGGGTCTTGTAGACTGTGTTGCGAGGATGTTGCGTACCTGTCTCCAAAATCGAATCTAAACAACCGTTGCGTTGATATTGCGTAGCAGTGATTGGTTGGTTAGCGAATGGGGGCGGGGCTGTCATAGAATAATATTGGTCCCGCAGAGAATACCATCCTCCATTGTTGTAGCCAGCCAGCGTTGATGCTAAATAATTAGCGTCACATAGCTGGCCTTTTTCTGAAAACCCAAGCACATATTGTTCCATAGCATACGCCTTCAGTTGATCATGACAAATCCTCTCTTACCTTGACGATTAAAAAGCCTCCATAATTTAGTAAATAAAGCTGTAGCCAGCCAGCTAGCATTGGTGCTATTTAAAATGCTATCCACATTAGCTACATAGCTAACCAACTAAATACAATGGTATCCTGAGGTAACGTTGAATACAACGTTTGCTAGTCGAAATGACTGGACACACAGGGACAAGTTAAACATCAATCAATTAATTTATTCCAACAGGTAGTTTGAGCTGCATGTGAGCCGAGGTCTTTCTCTCCCCTCCATTGGAAACTAATGACGTTACGTTAGCTCAAAAGTTAAGCTGCTAGCAACAGACACTATAACACTTCCGGTCGGGGGATTTCAAAATAAAAGAGCACCGGAAATACGGTTATTTTGTACATTATCTAACGTTAACACGAACCTAAACTAACTTTAGTTAAACTAACTTTGCGCTTCGATGTTGCAGAAGCATAAAGGCAGAGTGTCTGCAACACTGTTGCTTTGTCGATGTTGTGTTGCAGTTGCTTTGAAGTTTCTGTAGCATGCAGAGGCCTTCAGAAGCGTGGCTAACGCTAATGACACGCATACCAGAGGCCAACTGCCTAAGAAAACAGGCACAGAGGCACTGAAAGAGGATTTCAGCCATCTAATGAACACACTAGACTAGACAAATATCAAGATGTATTCATCAGTGGATCAATTGCATGCTTTTGCAGAGGACAACAAGCCTTCAGTCGACTCCTGCAGACATTAAGCACCCCCACAGCCCAAATGGAACGATAAATATATATATATATTATAATTTTTTTTGTCGACTAACAGTCAATTAACGGCAAATTTTGGCCAATCATAGTCGACTATCCAAATCCTTAGTCGGGGACAGCCCTAGTAGTAATATATTTTCACTGTAGAAGTATAGGGTCTTAGCACAGTAGAAGTACAGTATATGTTTACAGTAGAAGTACAGTATAGTATATTTTTACATTAGAAGTACAGTATAGTATATGTTTACAGTAGAAGTACAGTATAGTATATGTTTACTGTAGAAGTACAGTATAGTATCCTTTTACAGTAGACATACATTATAGTATCTGTTTACAGTAGAAGTACAGTATAGTATCTGTTTACAGTAGAAGTACAGTATAGTATCGGTTTACAGTAGAAGTACAGTATAGTATCGATTTACAGTAGAAGTACAGTATCTTTTTTACAGTAGAAGTACAGTATATTATCTTTTTACAGTAGATGTACAGTATATTATCTGTTTACAGTAGACGTACAGTATAGTATCTTTTTTACAGTAGACGTACATTATATTATATTTTTACAGTAGACATACAGTATAGTATCTGTTTACAGTAGAAGTACAGTATATTATCTGTTTACAGTAGAAGTACAGTATAATATATTTTTACAGTATAAGTACAGTATAGTATATTTTTACAGTATACACAGTATAGTATCTGTTTACAGTAGAAATACAGTATATTATCTGTTTACAGTAGAAGTACAGTATATTATTGGTTTACAGTAGACATACAGTATAGTATCAGTTTACAGTAGAAGTACAGTATCTGTTTACAGTAGAAGTGCAGTATAGTATATTTTTACATTAGAAGTACAGTATAGTATCTTTTTTACATAAGTACTGTAACTGAGGGGTACAATTCCCTGACTGTATTAAATAAGTATGGTATCATTAAACCACTACTGTCTTATGTACATTACTACTGGCCATACAGTACACAGGTATCTTATGATGAACACTTCCCACAATGACTCGGTTCCACACAAAACTGGGTTTAAGTATTTATTAGCAGCAATGATAGTACATAATATACTTTACTTAGGTTGCGCTTATAAGGCAAAGGAATGTGCGTAAGCAAATCAATAACGTATGTCCATTCTCATATTACGCAGGAGATAATAATACAACCTGAATCTTAGGAATTATATCTATGGTACTCTAGTAAGGTAGCGGGAGATACTGGTAGGGTCCCTCCGGTTGTAGGCCAGCAAGGGGAGAGGATTTGTCGGTAGTAGAGTCTGGGTCAACGATGAATAGAGAGACTCCAAGTACAGGAGACGGTGCAATAAGCTCTTGATCCGCAGACGAATAACAGCTGTTCTCCGTAGCATGCAGCTCCGCATGGAAGAAAGCTAGCCAGCCTCAGGGTTCTGAGAGGCGGGCTCGACGTGGCTCCTCACAGGGTAAATCCCACACAATTGTGGGTGTAGGCGATTCTCCGCTCCATCAATTACAGGACCAAAGCAAATATAATCCAGCCGAAAAGGGCTATGCAGTCGTCGGGTAGGTTATCCAGTGTACATGTCCACACGGTCCTCGTCTAGGGCTCCTCGGGTGAAAGCGCCAGGGTAAGCAGCCCAGCCTGGATAAGCACACTAGCTGGTACGAGGAAACGTTGGTGATGCTGGTCACTGTAGAACGGTAGCCGCACGATACACTATACACAAATAGACTATTACTGAATTAATAGAATAGGTCGAACTCGACGGTACAGCGTTAAACTCTGATACTTCAGTTATTAATTTGCACGCGGTCTCAATGCTCTATTTGGGGCCAAACAGGCCATACTTCACCGCACGTTGTATCGTGGGTGAGGCTTCAACTTATTGGGTAACTCTACTTCTGTATTCACCTGCGCCGTATTTATACGTTAGGTGAACAAACTAGTACCAGCTTTATTCCTGTCTCGTATCCTTGCGCAGAGCCGTTCATGTCCAGGCAAGTCCTTGGCGGTGACTTTGAACCAGACCTTGGGGGCATGGCGATGGCGCCTAGGGGACCGCTGTCCAATAGGAGAACGAGGTCTGTACTAGGTTAAAGGGATATTCCGTGTATATGTACAAGGAATATACAAGGGATATCAAACGATATACAACTATTATGCAATATATATCAATCAATAAATATATATATTCGGTTTAATCTGATCCTTCGTAACAGCCGCCTCCTAATTAGTCCCACCTAATTAGATAAGCAGAGACAGATTAACTGCACTGTCCACTACTCAATGTCTGTTGTGAGGGTAGGGCAGTTCACAAAGTCAGGGGGTCATGGTCGTCATCAAGAGTGTCGGGGAGCCTTGGCAACTCTATTAGCCTCGCCACGGGCCGGGTGTATGTCCGCCCTTGGACGAGCACTTCTGCCGCTCTGACCTTTCCGTCGGCACCAGTGATCACTTTGCTTACGCGGCCGGCCGGCCACATAGCTCGGGGTAGTGACTGGTCGATAATCATGACGACTGTTCCTTCTGTCAAATTGTCTCTTTCTTTCACCCATTTCTGGCGGGTCTGTAGAGACGGTAGATAGTGGAGTAGGAAACTGTTCCAAAACTTGTCAGCCAATACTTGACTGTACCTCCACATTCTTCGGTGGTTCGCTTCTTCGGGCCTGTACACTGTCTGTGGTAGCGCGGGGTCCAGCCGCACCATCAAGAGAGTGTTGGGGGTGACTGGGTCGACATCTGCTACATCACTTGAGACGTAACCGAGGGGCTTTGAGTTCAATACTCCCTCGATATCCGTGAGGACTGTCGTTAGGACTTCTTCCGCCACGGTCTGGGCCCCAAGCACGGCGTACAGGGCTGTCTTTATTGAACGTATTTCTCGTTCCCAAGTTCCACCGAAGTGAGGTGCATTCGGGGGATTAAACTGGAAATCAATCTGAGCTGGGGCGAGGTGGGTCTTAAGTTCTGGGCCCATAGCTTGGAAGCTCTCTCTCAGCTCTCTTTCTCCGCCTTTGAAGTTTGTCCCGTGATCAGACAATAATATAGACGGTTTCCCTTTCCGCAATGTGAATCTTCGGAAGGCCATAAGGAATGAGTCTGTGCTCATGGTTGGAAGGAGTTCTATGTGTATCGCTCGGGTGGTCATGCATTTGAATACAATACCCCACCGCTTCTCAGTCCCTCTTCCTTTCTTTACATACAGCGGGCCGAAACAGTCCATACCGGTGGAGTGAAAAGGCTTGTCGCCGAGTCGGAGGCGACATGGGGGTAGGTCAGCCATCCGGGGTATACTGGGCTGTGCTCGCCATTTACGACAGTCTAGACAAGTCCGCTGGAAGCGTCGTACTGCTTCTCTCCCTTGTAGTATCCAATAACGACGTCTGATCTCCGCGAAGACTCTCTCTGCCCCGGCGTGGTGCACGTCCTCGTCGTATTTCTTTATGATAAGCTCTGTGACCTTGTGTCGGCTGTTTAAGACTATCGGGTACTTGACGTCATCCGGTAAGTCTGGGGCTCTCCTCAGACGACCACCCACTCTGATGAGATTATGGGCGTCGCTCTCAGGGGCTAAGTGGAGCAGTCTGCTGTCTGACGGGACTGGCTTTGATCCCTGTAGACAGTCTAGCTCGTCGGGGAACGAGTCTCTCTGGGCTCGCTGTAGCAGAAGGAGTTCCGCTTCTTCGTAGTTAGCTGCAGTAATGTCAGTAGTGGGCTGAACCTCTGGGTGGTGCCACAGGAATGTCTTTAGCTGCGCACTCTCAAGGGTGAGGCAGTCGTCTATGTTGGGGTCTGTGGGGACGAGTGTGTGTGTCAACCCACAGAACATAGATTTCTTCTTCTCTGCCTCCTCTTCGCTCGCCTCCTCTTTGCTCGCCTCCCGTGGGGTGGGTGTAGGCCACTCTTCTTCCGGGAGCTTGAGGAACTCGGGCCCGTCACTATATAGATTGTGACGGGTGAGGTCATCCAGGGACATTCCCCGGGTGATGACGTCAGCTGGGTTGTGTTTTGTGTTCACATACCTCCAGCTTGCTGCTTCTGTTAAATCTTGGATCTCTGTGATTCTGACTCCCACGAAGACCTTGTATCTGCACGAATCGGACTGGATCCATGTGAGTACGGTCATGGAGTCTGACCACAAGATTGTTCTTTGCACCGGGATGGTGAGTTCACGTTGGATTAACGTGGCGAGTTGCGCTCCTGCTAGGGCTGCGCAGAGCTCTAGACGCGGGATAGATTGTTGCTTGCGGGGGGCTATTCTTGAGCGAGCCAGGACGAAGGCAGTATGTATTTCTCCTCCCTCCTCTCGGGCACGCAAGTAGGCCACCGAACCGTAGGCTACTTCGGAGGCGTCGCTGAAGACGTGCAGGTCCATCTGGCACGTCTCCGGCCTCACTGTGGGTGGGAAGTAGCTGCGGCGTATGTTGACACCTGGGAGTGAGCTGAGTTCTGTCTCCCACTCTCTCCATGTGGAGGCAAGGTGTGCGGGTATGGGGTCGTCCCAGCCCTGGTCCTTGTCCCATAACGCTCTTACAATCATCTTTGCCCTGGTGGTGTAAGGTAGAATACATCCCAACGGGTCATATTGTCTGGCGAGTGTTCTGTATACACTCCGTCTTGTGGTCGGTAGTGCAGTCGACCTTCCCTGCTCCTTGGTCAGGGGTGTGTGTTTATAATGGAGCGAGTCTGTTTTGAAGCGCCAGACTAGTCCTAATGTCATTTCTTGGGCTTCTCCTGGGATGGTCGCCATCCAGGTCTCGCTGCTTGCTGCCTTGTCCTCTGGGGAGAGGCTGCGCAATACTTGAGGGTCGCTGCTGGCCCACTGCCGGAGATCAAAGCCGCCTTTGATCAGGGAGGCGCGGAGCTTGAGTAGGAGGGCCTCGGCTTCTTCTGGCGTCGAGACGCTTTGCAGACAGTTGTCCACGTAGAAACTATTTCCTACACTTTGTCGGACCTCTTCATCAGCTGCTGGGTCCTCTGCGACGTGTTTTTGCAGTGCAAACGTAGCACAGCATGGGCTGCATGTGGTTCCGAAAGGGAGGACTTCCCATTGATAGATGGATGGTTGCTCATCCCCGATCCTCTCTCTCCATAGGAACCGCAGCAGGGGCTTGTCCTCCTCCACTAGTCGCACCTGCAGGAACATCCCTTTGATGTCGCCGCTGATGGCCACCTTGTCTTGGCGGAAACGTAGTAACACGCCTAGTAGAGAGGGGCCGAGTGTTGGGCCGGGCAAGAGCTCTTTATTCAGATTTTGTGATCCGATCTGGTAGCTGCAGTTGAACACAATACGATCCTTGCCGTTGTGGTGGACTTTGTGGTGCGGCACATACCATGATTCGGTCGTCTGATCGGCCTCTTTAATGTCAATTTTCTTTATGTGTCCCGCTGTGATTAGCTTGTCAATCTCAGCGCGGTACACAGTAGCTTGAGCGGGGTCTCTGGCTAGGCGCCGCTCTGTGTTCGATAGATACCGCTCCGTTGCTTCTTTTGGGGCGTGGAAGGTAGGCATACCCTCTCGCCTCAGGAGTGGAGTTGCGTATCTCATCACTCCGTTGACTTTGACTCTCTTTGTCCCCCGCTCGAGGAGGGCTATAGCATAAATGTCTTCCTTGGAACGAATCTGTTTCTTTTCGTTCTTAAAGGGCATTGTCTCTAGTGTCCATAGCCTCTCGACGTGCTGTAGGAGGGTGGTGTCTTCTTCTGTCACTCTGGAGTGGAGGCAGCTAGTGGCTGCTGTTCGGTTAGGAGACCTAGAGAGGGGGCCTTGTAGTGTCCATCCTAGGCGGGTCTCGACTGCTGCAGGACAGCCTCTGGGCCCAGTGTGGACCCGGTCCATCGGGACGATGAGGTGTGCATGGTCGGATCCTATCAGCAGGGTCGGGGTGGCACCGTCTATGAGCGGTATAGGTAGTTGACGCAGGTGCACATATTTCTCCATCAGCTTGGCGATGGGGTAGGTGTACTGCGACAGGCCTATGTCTTGGCTGGTGAAAGCGTTAGTGATCCTATACCGTCTCTCTGGCTGCCCGCTTGCTGCGATAGTGAAGGAGACATTCTCGCCCTTTATCGTCTTTAGGTCTCTTCTTATTGTCCGAATCGTCATCGTTTCTTCGCTCCCCCGCAGCCCCAGCTGGGCCGCAGCAGACGCGAGGAGAAGGGTCTTCTCTGACCCGTCGTCAAGGACGGCGTAGGTGTCCATGACCTTGTCTTCGTAACTCAATGTTACGCGGACCACCTTCAAGAGCACCCGGGCGCCCCCGCTGCTGGCGGGGTCAATGTACATAACACTTGCCTTTGTGCTGCTTGAGGGTGCAGGCTTTCTTCTGTTACTGTCATGTAGGACGTCCAAGTGGGCTCCGTCACACCGACTACACCTCTTCTTTAGGCGGCACTCGGCTGCCATGTGACTGCGCGCACATCGGTAACAGCGTCGGTTGGACTTTATCCATTGACTCACCTCGTCGGCGGTCATCTTCTTGAACGTGTCACAGTGTGACAGCCAGTGTTCCTTTTCGCAGTACGGGCACACAATCTTCCACTTCTCTTTCATCGAGGGGGTACTGTGGTTCTTGTTGCTCGGTACTGATTCTGCTTGGTGCATGACGGTCACCAGTCTGCGGCCATCGTTTGCTCTCCTAGGTCCCTCTCTGGAGCTTGGTGTGCTCCGCACGAACGTATCCAACCGTAGGCTGTTGACTTCTCTCGCCAGGAAGTCGGCTAGGTCTAGGAGGGATGGCTCGGGACCGTTAGGATCACGGTGGTCACTTTGCCGCCTGAAGCGCTCTTGTCGGGCGGGCGGAAGCTTCTCTAAAATCCTCTCGACATTAGAGTTTGCGTACAGTTCGTGCATACCCTTTTCCTTTTGCGCCCCCAGCATCCCTACCAGGGATTGTACCTTGATAGACAGGTCATCTAGTGAGCGATTGTCTGTGGCTGGGGGTAGACGGTCAATATTCCTTATCTCTTGTATTACGTAGTACTACTGGCGAGTGCTGCTAGAGCCGCGGTGTATGGGGTAGTAGAGGTGGAATATGCCAGCGCTATATTGTGCGCTCGGGGCACCTTGAGGTGCTTGAGTAGGATAGCATACTTGTACGGTTCATCAGTTACATCGGACATCATTGTCTCTAAGCACATTCGTAGCTCTGTGTACTGTGCTCTGTTCTCGTGTGTGAAGTCCGGGAACGTCGGTGTGCCAAGGTACGATGCCATGGATGGCTGGCACATCGGTGAGCGTTGGAGGAGAGGCCTCCTAGGCGAGTCTCCTCTTACGTGTCGTGGTGGGCTGGTACCTGCTGGGTACCAAGGCCCGCGTACCCAGGTGCTGTTCCTCGGGGCTGGTCGTGCGTCAAGCTCACCCGTGAATTGAGTCGGGGGTCTGTAGCGCAGAGCCGCGGGGGTAAAGTCTGGGCTGTACTGGACCTCCTGGTCCTGTGGAGTACTGTAATGCTGTTGGGCTTGACTCTCCTCCTCTCCCTCTTCTTCTTCCTCTGGCAGGTCATCTAGATCCTGTAATCGTCTATTTAGCCTCTCCGCTGTATAGGCCGGTCCTTCCCTGTTGCTGGGTCTCGCTTGGACCGGTCGGGGAAGGGGTTCGGAGCGGGGTATAGGCTCTCTCTGGTCGCCGGGCTCAGGGTCGCTTGATCGGGTAGGGGAGGGTGCCCTTGACCCTTGTCTTGACGAGGCCCTGGAGCCCCGTGCGGAGGGAGGGGGGGTTACCCTGGTAATCAGCTGCTCCATTATCTGCGCTTGTAATCGGTCGCGCTCGGCTTCGCGCTTGGTGAGAGCGAGGTCGCGCTCTGCTTCTCGTTGGGCACCGGCGGCGGCACGCTGTGCTTCGGCGGCGGCGCGCTGGGCCTCGGCGCGGTCTCTTCCCATATTCTCCTCCGTCTGGAGGCGTCTAATCTCTAGGCGTATGCGGTCTTCATCGCTCCGTTGCTGCGCTTGAAGGCGTTCTCTTTCCATGGAAGAATGTTCACGCTCGCTAAGCGTCTGTGCTTGGAGTCGACCGCGCTCGGTTGAGGCTGCCAGGCTGGCGATAAAGGCCTGCGCCAGCATCTTGTCCGCCTCGCTGGGGGAAGACGCTGGTTGAGGTGATCTGCTCCTGGTAGTACTCGTTGGAGATCCGTTCTCCTGTCGCGTATCGAGGAGATCCATCTCCGGGGTGCGCGTCCCTTCTTGTGGTGGGTCGGGTTCCATCCCTGGAGGGCTTTCTTTATCCTGGAGCTCTCCGGGGACTACTTCTTCGGTCTTGGCGGGGGGTAAAGTCATGTCAGGTCCCTCCTGGTCCCCACCGTGAGCTTGGTCAGTTACGTTAGAACCCACTAGGGTCTCTACTGGCGGGGTAGCCTTTTCGGTAGGGTTGGACATAATTTTACTATCTACTTTTTCCGCGTTTAACTTCTGTAGAAAGCTAGGTAGTTTACTGGCAACGTAATCCTCTAAGTACTGAGGTGTCTGCCGTCTACGCTGCGGGCGATCTATTTTAGGAGAACCGTTTGTGGAGTGTTCATCATTGGCCATGTCAATATTAATACTACTATATTAATATTACGCTAGTTACCATCCGGCTCGAAGGACCAATTGTAACTGAGGGGTACAATTCCCTGACTGTATTAAATAAGTATGGTATCATTAAACCACTACTGTCTTATGTACATTACTACTGGCCATACAGTACACAGGTATCTTATGATGAACACTTCCCACAATGACTCGGTTCCACACAAAACTGGGTTTAAGTATTTATTAGCAGCAATGATAGTACATAATATACTTTACTTAGGTTGCGCTTATAAGGCAAAGGAATGTGCGTAAGCAAATCAATAACGTATGTCCATTCTCATATTACGCAGGAGATAATAATACAACCTGAATCTTAGGAATTATATCTATGGTACTCTAGTAAGGTAGCGGGAGATACTGGTAGGGTCCCTCCGGTTGTAGGCCAGCAAGGGGAGAGGATTTGTCGGTAGTAGAGTCTGGGTCAACGATGAATAGAGAGACTCCAAGTACAGGAGACGGTGCAATAAGCTCTTGATCCGCAGACGAATAACAGCTGTTCTCCATAGCATGCAGCTCCGCATGGAAGAAAGCTAGCCAGCCTCAGGGTTCTGAGAGGCGGGCTCGACGTGGCTCCTCACAGGGTAAATCCCACACAATTGTGGGTGTAGGCGATTCTCCGCTCCATCAATTACAGGACCAAAGCAAATATAATTCAGCCGAAAAGGGCTATGCAGTCGTCGGGTAGGTTATCCAGTGTACATGTCCACACGGTCCTCGTCTAGGGCTCCTCAGGTGAAAGCGCCAGGGTAAGCAGCCCAGCCTGGATAAGCACACTAGCTGGTACGAGGAAACGTTGGTGATGCTGGTCACTGTAGAACGGTAGCCGCACGATACACTATACACAAATATACTATTACTGAATTAATAGGATAGGTCGAACTCGACGGTACAGCGTTAAACTCTGATACTTCAGTTATTAATTCGCACGCGGTCTCAATGCTCTATTTGGGGCCAAACAGGCCATACTTCACCGCACGTTGTATCGTGGGTGAGGCTTCAACTTATTGGGTAACTCTACTTCTGTATTCACCTGCGCCGTATTTATACGTTAGGTGAACAAACTAGTACCAGCTTTATTCCTGTCTCGTATCCTTGCGCAGAGCCGTTCATGTCCAGGCAAGTCCTTGGCGGTGACTTTGAACCAGACCTTGGGGGCATGGCGATGGCGCCTAGGGGACCGCTGTCCAATAGGAGAACGAAATATTATGGTCTGTACTAGGTTAAAGGGATATTCTGTGTATATGTACAAGGAATATACAAGGGATATCAAACGATATACAACTATTATGCAATATATATCAATCAATAAATATATATATTCGGTTTAATCTGATCCTTCGTAACAAGTACAGTATATTATCTTTTTACAGTAGATGTACAGTATATTATCTGTTTACAGTAGAAGTACAGAATAGTATCTGTTTACAGTAAAAGTACAGTATGGTATCTGTTTACTAACCTGAACCAAGCTAACCTGAACCAAGCTAAACTTACCTGAAATAGTCACTGCAGTCACACAGGAGGGCCTTGTGGGCATTCAACTCAGTGCTGTTGACTTTAATAACCACATCACAGAACCTTCCCTCCGGACGCAGCTCATTAAGCATTGTAGATGACATTGTTTCCTTTTCCATGTGGGGATTTTAAATTGTATCTACAGAATATATTCAAGCTTACAGACAAGTAGCCAGAAACAACAAGTGATATCTTCACTTGACTTCTGAGATCTGAGATCTTCTGAGAGATTTGTTGAATACATCTGTACACAAATGTTCTAGAATGTCTATTATGACATCATACTGTGACATCACAAATGTCCTAGAATGTTCTATTATGACATCATACTGTGACATCACAAATGTTCTAGAATGTCTATTATGACATCATACTGTGACATCACAAATGTTCTAGAATCTCTATTATGACATCATACTGTGACATCACAAATGTTCTAGAATGTTTGATTATGACATCATACTGTGACATCACAAATGTTCTAGAATGTACTATTATGACATCGTACTGTGACATCACAAATGTTCTAGAATGTTTGATTATGACATCATACTGTGACATCCAGTGATGGGAATAATGGCGTTATAAATAACGGCGTTAGTTTTTTCAGTAACGAGTAATCTAACGGATTCCAATCTTAATAACGTTGTTACCGTTACTGCCAAAATCAGACAGATCTCTGCACCGAGAAGCAATATTTCTTCAAATTAGAAGTGAAAACGAAACTTTCGCATAGATTTTAAATGACTGAGTGTCCAGGCACCCCACTATCAGAAAAGTGTGTGGTTTTCTGGTCAGCAGGAGATGTGCATCTCTGGCAGCTTATGGTCAGTAGCATTGGTCGTCAAATAGTGTTGAACTTGAGTGATACACCCTGAGTGCATAGTATAATAGACATATTAGCATGGTAGGTAGTAGTATACGGATAGTAACATAGTACATAGTAGTAAGGTACTAGTAAAATACAGTTATGTATATATATATTATATTGTAGAAATCATCGGAATAGAGAAACGCACAATACTATGCCGGGCTAGCTTCTGACAGCTCGTAGTAATCAGACATTTATCAATGAAACCCCACACAGGGCGTCTCCTCCCCATCAACACATCAAAACAATACCATGGGGAATTATGTCTCTATAGAACCCACTACAATATAAATATTATATTTATTAAGAAGGTAATTTATTTATTTGCATCTCAGATATTGATTGAAGAGGTGTGTTTCTATATGGGTGACATGTCCACATACACAGGGCATACGAGGGCATTCACATGCAGTCACCAGCTCTCCACCCAATCCAATGCCTATATGGGAGATTTCCCACAACCTGTTAAGACGGCACTCTCTTACGTTAAGACAGCACTCTCTTACGCCACCATCGCCAAAACACCAAAAGAACATCAAATCACTGACCTCTAGGACCATCATTCAGGTCATAGTACCAGTTAGATTAGATTACAATGAAATGTATTGTCATCATACAGCATAAGTACATTACAATGAAAATAAGGGTGGCATCCAACCCCAGTGCAAATGTAACAGTAAAGTGCAATAGTAATATTAATATAGTGATTAAGCTGGGTATAAGATATATAAAAATGTTCTACTGAGTATAATGCTAATCACATGTATGTGTAGCAGGTATATATAATATACTGTTATGTATTCCACAAATAATCCCTCACGTTTTATTTAATTTACTTATTATTATTATTTATGTTCTCAAAGTAGTTTATTTTGAAATCGTTGCATCGTCACTTCCTGCCGAAGTGA
The DNA here is from genome assembly GCF_963971535.1 of Notolepis coatsorum. Taxonomy (NCBI): domain Eukaryota; kingdom Metazoa; phylum Chordata; class Actinopteri; order Aulopiformes; family Paralepididae; genus Notolepis; species Notolepis coatsorum. The sequence goes on from NW_028174866.1 coordinate 380,786, forward strand.
CGTATTTCCTCTCACGTGCCGCTCTTCACTTCAGTCTAATTGAATGGAGTGAAGAGGTAAGGCGGTTGTCCATTACCTGTACATATATTTCTGGTCTGAAAATGATGGTCTAATGTTGTAAATAAGTTTCCGGGCAATGAACCGGGTGTGTACACTAATATTTACGTTAATGATGAGCAGTTGTGCACTTGTTGTAAAAGACATTTAACCGTGTTCACAAACATTTGTGTAACCACATGTTGACTAAGCTAGCATGGAGGGGGAGGGGTTGTACATGCCTCGCGCTGGTAGATTTTGACTGGTATTTTCCTCACCGCAGTCTGTGAGCTGCTGGCGTCATCTGGTGGCCAAGACATAATACTGACGTATTGTATTTGTCATTACCTGACAGGTATGTGTGTAGCTCCTTTTGTTTTCTATTATTTTATTGTATTGTTTTATTCGAATGTTTTATTTCAATGTCGAATGTCTAATTCAGACTGCAGTCTAACTGAATGGAGTGAAGAGTCTGTGAGCTGCTGGCGTCACCTGGTGGCCAAGACATAATACTGACGTATTTGTATTTGTCATTACCTGACAGGAGGAAAAATAAACATGCCACTGCTGCAAAGGATCACGGGCCTGTCTTTCCTTCCATCACACACAACCGACATCGCAGAGTAGCAGCAATTGAGGAGTAGGCCTAGAACCGGCTACATATGTACAGAGTTGTAATATATTTAAATGTTTCAAAAATGTTTGCTATTGCATGCACATATTTGTGTTTTATTACACGTATATGTACATACATACCAACTATTTGCCTGTTTTATTCTCCACCCATCCATAGCAACACTATTATCACCGACATCCAAGAAGGGGGATCCCCCCTTGAACGGCCATTCTAAGGTTTCTCTCCTCCACATCGCCTGTGGTGCTTTTTTCTATATGTTTTTCCTTACCTTCGCTGGGGTATGTCTGGGAGTGTTGCATTTATTTATTTAACATTTATCTTGGATTTCATGGTGGGTTTTTTGTTCTTGATTTATTGGGATGTTTCTTCTTGAATAGTTTAAAGAAGACTTGTCCGGCCCATGGGGACATTAACTTCTGATTTCGGGCTTTACAAATCAATTTGATTTGATTTAATATGCATTTATATGTACAGTGATACAGGTATAAAGACACTATGGTCAGGCACAGCTAGCAGGCATGTGCACACATAGAGCCCAACGGGTGCACAAGCACCTGCCCTTTTGTGCCTCATAAAAAAGTGCCCTTTTTATGCCAATTATTTTTACCATATTCTTTTTTACCTCCATATATATATAGAGAGTGATCTGCAATCTGCTTGGGTTGGGGGTGCAATTCCTAACCGGCTCAACCATATGGATAAAGGTTCCCATATTATGTGCATTACAAAAAAACTAAAAACAGATACATTACATTACACAAACTAAAAACAGATATTACATTACATTACACAAACTAAAAACAGATATTACATTACATTACACAAACTAAAAACAGATATTACATTACATTACACAAACTAAAAACAGATATTACATTACATTACACAAACTAAAAACAGATATTACATTACATTACACAAACTAAAAACAGATATTACATTACATTACACAAACTAAAAACCGATATTGTCTGAATTATTAGAAGAAAGAAATGTAACACCTTTGGCTGATGGTAATTGAAAAGAGCTACAGGTCGTCTCTATATATCTCAATCACCTACTCGAGATATAAAACCCGTGGCCGCTCGATATCCCCCGGCGAGGTGCTAAACTCGCCAAGTTCTCGAGTCAATTACTATTTCTGTCTAGATTACTTCAAGTCACTGGTCTAGTTATATCCAGTTGATATGAAATGTAATCATGAAGAGTTGTTAATCTCTTCTTGTTTGAAATAAACCGAATGTATGTCTTAGGAGAACTCTTATAGCATACAAAAACAATTATTTTGTTATTATCATCATCATCATCATCATCATTATTATTTTACGAAAGGGCTTGTAATATTGCTCAATTGATTGGTTGTATTACTACTTTGTTGATAAGTATTACCACTGTACTAACTCGTAATCATTGTTTGCACGCCCCAGCATCTCCTGTTTCCCCCCTCCTCCTCTGTCAGCGGAACCGACCGTCTAACCCTGCAGTGATTCAGACGGTCGAGGTCCCACATAACTCAACAGAGTCCGTCTGGACACAGAGATACCGGAACCCGCAAACAACACACATTTCCATGTATAGTATTTCTACAGTACATAGCATATACATATATATATATATATATATATATATATATATATATATATATATATATATATATATATATATATAATATATATCTTTTAGCTGAAAAGCATTAACCAGTCAGTTGATTCAATCTGTATGGTTACAGTACATGTATAGTCACCCTCCATTGGAACTCAGGGCGTCGGCTGGCATCGGAGCACATTGCTAATGGAAATCAGTCCAAGGACTCAAAAGATATATTATAAAAAGCTGTTTTTATTTAGAAAAAGCAAGTTACAAATGAGACTTCATTGGAAATATCCAACTCAGTTAAAAGAAGTATAAAACAAAAAACATCTCATCTGGCACGGCTTGTGCCTGCTTGTAAATCTTCAAAATCTCTCAAAATCCCAAAATCTGACTGTGATCTGGCAAGTTGGCCTTTATAAAGGGCCCAAGATCTCTTCGCTTATTGGTCCAAATACAGTGATGTCACTGTGATGTCATTTCACTAGCCAGTCAATGCACAATACGTAGGGACTAGCTCTCCTCCCATCCTACTCCACTGGGCCGTAACTTGAAAAGTAATTGTAACATTTTTGCTGGAACAGAGTACGATATGGTGCACTCCTCCCTTTGTCTCTGCTGTGGAAAGTCCCTTCTGGAGCAGAGAGGCCCCGTACATTCCTCTGGGCTGTAGTCATTATCGAGAGGGAATAACTGGCCTGTGTTCCTACAATACACAATATACCTGTACTATATACAACATACAATATATATTGTATATTGCATTGTATATATTGTATATATATATATAAATATACAATACACCTGTACCAATCATTGGTTTTTATTCTGTGCAGACAGGACAGGGTTAAACTGTGCCGACTTGCTCTCAGCTCAGGCCTGCTCTTCACTCAAGGCCACAGATAGAGGGAAGCACATTCCCCCCCTCTAACAGAGACTGCACTTCTGCCTCCATTCTGACTGCACATTAACTGTAACATAGTTTTAAAGTGTATAAAGAATATACAGGTCACATACATAGCTCCAATCATACACAACAAACACAAGAACACTATACAAAGTGTCACTCGTTGACTTGTGGCACTTAACATGTGTTTACACATAACGTGTTTCTACTCAATTCCTTTCTGACTGGGCGTTTACCAGCCAGAAGGCATATCACATCTAGACACATATAGTAACATATGCCTAGATTTAACAAATATATACAATAAACCTATTGTATTGATTCCATTGATTCCATTGTCCAGGAAGAATCTACAGACATTCCCCATAATCATATATAAGATCAGGATGTCATACTACCCAGTGTCACTTAGTTGGCTGTGACACTTTACACCCCCTCTGTCATCCTGGTCGGTCATTTTCCATTGTCTTAGTAGCGTCTATACTGGGGGACGAGATGGCGACTGCGGGGTCACGTGGCTGTGACTCTCCACACCCCCTCTGCCATCTTGGTACCTTGTTACCCTGGTAGCCGGCGGGAAGACTTGCATCTGTTGTTCCCTGGCTGGACGGCTCGACAGGATAGGGGTCACGTTGTTGCTTGGTATCCGGCGGGAAGACTTGCATCTGTTGTTCCCGGCCAACGCACCTGAAGACAACACCTGGTGGTCATCTTGTGGTCATCTTGGTCCACTTAGACCCTTTGAACCTCCCTTACGGGCGCAGTTCTAGGCTGGGTCCCTTTCCACCCCTAGGCTTTACAATCCAGACTCCTCTGGACCGACAAGCCTTAGCTTTCTGCTTCCCGGCATTTTCTTTTCAAAAACACCGATCACAGAAACACTACTCGCTTACTAACTCATTCGGTTTCAGCTTATAGTGGCCTGACTGTACATTGAGCCGAACGCGGCGGCCATTCCTATGGTCTTACTGCCATATGCGATCCGACCGGTAGGTGACCCAGTCGATAGCGATCCTAGACCCCGTAGTGGTGGTTGGCCACCCAGGTAAGAACCGACGGTCTGATCCCCACCCCACTTTGCTTTGGGTATGGAAACTTTGACCGTTTTCACCCGCCTTGCCTGTTCACAGAGGTGCCCGTGCACTTCTGCTAGGTGTGGACTGTCATCCACGTACCACGTGTTGCCCCCACAATTACGTGCGACACACACGCCGACTAAACGGTACCACGGTGGTATGTTGATTCATACCTCATCAGACACGAGGGCCATTCAGTAACTCCCCAGCACTATATAACGTATTTAACGTGCCCTCGGAACTTTGCAGTCCCACCACCGCCTGTTCAAGACTAAGGTTCGGGGGGCCTAATCCCCTCCCTAATCTTGGTCATTTTGGTCATCGTGGTCATCTTGGTCCACTTAGACCCTTTGAACCTCCCTTACGGGCGCAGTTCTAGGCTGGGTCCCTTTCCACCCCTAGGCTTTACAATCCAGACTCCTCTGGACCGACAAGCCTTAGCTTTCTGCTTCCCGACATTTTCTTTTCAAAAACACCGATCACAGAAACACTACTCGCTTACTAACTCATTCGGTTTCAGCTTATAGTGGCCTGACTGTACATTGAGCCGAACGCGGCGGCCATTCCTATGGTCTTACTGCCATATGCGATCCGACCGGCAGGTGACCCAGTCGATAGCGATCCTAGACCCCGTAGTGGTGGTTGGCCACCCAGGTAAGAACCGACGGTCTGATCCCCACCCCACTTTGCTTTGGGTATGGACACTTTGACCGTTTTCACCCGCCTTGCCTGTTCACAGAGGTGCCCGTGCACTTCTGCTAGGTGTGGACTGTCATCCACGTACCATGTGCTGCCCCCACAATTATGTGCGACACACACGCCGACTAGACGGTACCACGGTGGTATGTTGATTCATACCTCATCAGACACAAGGGCCATTCAGTAACTCCCCAGCACTATATAACGTATTTAACGTGCCCTCGGAACTTTGCAGTCCCATCGCCGCCTGTTCAAGACTAAGGTTCGGGGGGCCTAATCCCCTCCCTAATCTTGGTCATCTTGGTCATCGTGGGGTCACCCCCTCTGACCTCTTGGATCTCTCCCATAGTTTGAGGTAGGTTGAATTGTCACTTCTCGGGCGACCCCACGGGTCCCAGAGAATTGTAGCAGCAGTCCTTTATTGAAGGGTGGTTGGCCTGGTCGTGTGACCCTGTCCGTAGGCCTCGCAGGACATCACAGATACAGTCCAGAGAGGACTCATTTCTTTTCTCTCTTTCAGGTCCATTCAGGGCTCTCGTCGCCCTGTAACCTGAGTCCAGGCCGATGTCTCTCTGTCCGGTCTAGGAGGTCTAGGAGGTCTGGGAGGTCTGGGAGGTCTAGGATGCTCTGGAGCTTGACCTATCCCGGTCTTCCTCCATTTCCGAGTTCTGACCTGGGTCAGTATATTCCTTTTTGCCATTCGCTGCGTCGTCCACTGACTCCGGGGGACAGTCCCCCCGTCTAAGAATGTGGCACTGGTTCAGGTTTTGTCCCTTTACCAGCGCACCTTTACCAGCGCACATTGTTCACAGGCCTTTCGGACTGTTATCGCTCTTTGTTTGGCTTTAGGTATGAGAATGTTGTTAGTTCTCAGGTATACCAACATCCTCTTACTTCCAGCATGTCCAAGGTTATCATATACCTGCCTGATCATGTGAGTAGCCTCGTCCTGTTAGCAATGGCTAGTTAGCCTGCTATTTGCTCCTGTTCGCAATGGCTATTTCAGCCTGCTATTCACAAAGTAGAGTTTTTTCTACTTAAGTTCTGACTTTAAGTAAGCATTTAGTTACTTCAAGTTCAAGTGACTTTAGGGCTCCCTAGCCCTGTTAGTCGCGAGTAAACGCCACTTCAAGTGGTTTCTTATGAACCCTCTCTTGTTCCAGATCTCGAGCACTTAGGAGGAGTCTTGGTTGGAGAGGATTGCTTGCTGATAAGACCAATCTTGAGTAAGGTTTTAACTCAAATTTGTAATAAATTTTACTCCAGAGGCACCTGACCGCAGTTATTTCAGTTCATATTCTTTCGGCTTTTGATACCTATTCAATTAGTATAAAGCCCAACTCACGGATGTTCTAAGCCCCAGAACCTCCAATCCGTTTTGACAGACCTATAAACCAGTGACTCGGCTGCCCAAGCACTACAGCGTCCTGTATGCTGAAGCTTCCGAGTCCCCACAAATCTGATAGGCCCGTCGGATATAGAGACCCTGATGCTCGCTCTGTCCCCCCGCGTCAAGGTGCTAAGCTTGATGAGAGTTTGCAGAGTCTCAATTTTTATCCATAGGCGCTGGTGAGTGTACATCTCACACAGCTGATATGGTTGGTACTGTTATGGTTTGACACCGACCCCAAACGCAAACGGCACAGAGAGAGTTGTTTCAGAGTTAGCCAAAATCAAGGGCATGTTTATTTACTGAGTAACAAGAATGAATTTGGTGGTGAACAGAACAAACTGGGAAACAGGCATGTGAGGAATGTTTGCTGCTCTGCAGCTTCTCCCAGAAGGTTACGTTGTGGAATTTCTCCGTGACGTCTGAGCCGCTCTGCAGATCCTCCCAGCATATACTCCGGATGGAGGCGGAGAGGGAGAGAGAGAGTCCGAGTTAGCTCAGCGCACAATTGAAAACTGACAGGTGACTGGTGAAGTGAATTGTCCAAACAATTAATCCAAGTGACAGATCTTCGGTGTGAAACACACAGTGAGCAGTGTCCAGAGTGAAAACAATTAGGTAATCCAAATGTGAAAATCCAACAGACAAAAAGGTGAGAACAGTCTGAACAAAAAACAGGATCTCTTCAGTGCTTTACAAACACACAAAAAACGATAGATCCAAAAGACTGTTTACAAAAACTCACCAGAGCGCAGCGCGTAAAGCGGGCAGATCAAACAAGGCGACCGCTTCGTAACGGGGAAGCAGTTTCTCCAAACGGAATATTTCTCGAGAGTCCTGGGAGGCAAAAGAACAGGGAAAGCAGCGACGGGAAGGAACAGGCAAATGCAGGGAATGTTTCAGAACGATCCAACATCAATATTAGGGAGATCAGGGTATTTAAAGCCACGGGGTGCTTAATGACAAGCTGTGACAGCTGCGGGATGAAATTGATCATTGCTCCAGAAGCGTGTGGTTGGGAGAGCACCAATCAAACGGCATCTACAGGAAGAAGCGCGTGGAGAGGAGAATGCAATTAATTAACCGAAATACCTTAAAGGAACAGAGCGAGTGGGTGGGCAGCGGACAAAACCTCACAGTACCCCCCCCTCCACGGGAGCCACCCGGCGACCAGGCCGACCCGGCTCGCCCGGATGGGCACGATGGAAGTCTGTGATCAGGCCGGGATCCACGATGAGCTGGCGGGAGACCCAGCTCCGTTCCTCCGGGCCGTAACCCTCCCAGTCCACCAGGTACTGGAACCCCCGACCCCGCCGTCGAACGCACATCAACCGGCGGACCTGCCACTGGGGGTGACCATCCACCATCTTGGGAGGAGGTGGATCCGGAGCAGGAGGCATCAGGGGACTGAGAGAGACAGGCTTAACCCGGGACACATGGAAAACGGGGTGAATGTGCATGGACGCAGGAAGCTTAAGACGCACCGCCGCCGGACTGAGTACCTTCAGAACCTCGAAAGGTCCGACGAACCGGGGGTTAAGTTTCTTGGCCGAGAACCGAAGAGGGAGGTCCCTCGCGGAAAGCCACACCCTCTGCCCAGGGTGGTATGTCGGCGCAGGAACCCGGCGCCGGTCAGCCCCACGACAGGCGCGCTCTGATGACCGGAGCAGTGCGGTCCTGGCGATCTCCCAGACCCGACGGCACCGGTCGAGGTGGTCCTGCATGGAGGGAACTGCCACCTCCGTCTCCTGTGCAGGGAAAAGAGGGGGTTGGTAGCCCAGGGATACCTCAAAGGGTGAGAGGCCGGTGGCGGAACTGACCATGGAGTTGATGGAGTACTCGACCCAGGGAAGGAAACGGCTCCAAGAAGCTGGTCTCTCGGCAGCCACACACCGAAGAGCAGACTCCACGCTCTGGTTCATCCTCTCCGTTTGTCCGTTAGTCTGGGGATGATAACCAGAGGAAAGACTGACTGTCGCCCCCAATCCCTTGCAAAAAGCCCGCCATACCTGGGAAGTGAACTGGGGCCCCCGGTCCGAGACGATGTCCTGGGGAAAACCATGGAGGCGAAACACGTGGTGTGTCAGGAGGTCCGCCGTCTCGGCTGCCGAGGGAAGCTTGGGAAGGGCCACGAGGTGAACCCCCTTGCTGAACCGATCCACCACGGTCAGAAGGCACGTGTTCCCCTGGGAGGAGGGAAGACCTGTGACCAAGGACATGTGACCAAGGACGGCTCGGAATGGGAAGTGGCTGTAACAGCCCGGAGGGTGCCTGGTGGGAGGCCTTGCTGCGGGCGCAGACCGCGCAGGCCAGTACGAACTCCTTGACGTCGTTCCTCATGGTGGGCCACCAGAATCGACGAGCCAGGAAGGAGAACGTGCGATGAACGCCCGGGTGGCAGGCGAACCGGCTGGTATGGCCCCACTGGAGGATCCGGGACCGGACTGAGTCGGGGACGAAGAGACGATGAACCGGTACATTGCCTAGAGCGCGATGGAAGCGTAGGGCACGCCTTACCACCCCCTCGATGCCCAAGGTGACGACTCCTACCACCCTGGCCTCCGGGAGGATGGGAGTCGGGTCCTCAGTGGTTGGAGCCCCCTTGGAGTGTAACCGGGACAGGGAGTCGGCCTTCGTGTTGCGGGAACCAGGGCGAAACGTCAGCGAGAAGTCGAACCGACTGAGGAAGCTGGCCCATCTTGCCTGCCGGCCGTTGAGGCGCTTGGAAGCACGGATGTACGTCAGGTTCTTGTGGTCCGTCCAAATGGTAAACGGCTCCTCGGCCCCCTCTAGCCAATGACGCCACTCCTCCAAGGCAGCCACGACCGCCAGCAGCTCCCGATTGCCGATGTCATAGTTCCTCTCGGCAGGGAGGAACCGACGCGAGTAGAAGGCGCACGGATGTACCTTCTGGTCCGTTGCCGATCGCTGGGATAAGATAGCTCCCAGTCCAGTATCCGAGGCGTCCACCTCAACGATGAACTGTCTCTTGGGGTCCGGATGGAGCAAGATCGGGGCGGAAGTGAACCTCTTCTTGAGGGAGCGGAACGCAGCACACGCCGCTGGGGACCAGTCGAACGGCAGGGCGGGAGAGGTCAGTCTGGTAAGCGGTTCCGCCACTTGACTGTAGTTCCGGATGAACCTTCGGTAGAAGTTGGCGAACCCGAGGAAGCTCTGTAACTCCTTCCGAGTGGTGGGTTCAGGCCATTCCTACACTGCCTGGATCTTGCGAGGATCAGCTCGGGTCAAGCCCTTCTCCATGATGAAGCCCAGGTAATCGACGGAGTCGGAGTGGAATCGGCACTTCTCCGCCTTGACGAAGAGCCGATTGTGGAGGAGGCGCTCCAGCACACGGCGGACATGCTGGATGTGTTCCTCGAGGGTCTTGGAGAAGATGAGGATGTCGTCCAGGTACACTACCACAAACTCCTCCAGCATGTCACGAAGGACGTCGTTCATGAGCGCCTGGAATACCGCCGGAGCGTTGGTGAGGCCGAACGGCATCACCAGGTACTCGTAGTGGCCCCTGGGAGTCTTGAAGGCGGTCTTCCATTCATCGCCCTCACGGATACGGACTAGATGGTAGGCACTCCGGAGGTCCAGCTTGGTAAAGACGGTAGCCTGGGTGAGAGGCTCGAAAGTGGAGTTCATGAGAGGTAGAGGATACTTGTTCTTAATGGTGATCTTGTTGAGCTGGCGATAGTCGATGCAGGGTCGAAGGTCCCCGTCCTTCTTCCCAACAAAGAAGAAACCGGCCGCCACAGGGGAGGAGGAAGGCCGAATGAGTCCTGCTTCCAAGGACTCAGAGATGTATTGATCCATCGCCGCCTTCTCCGGAACGGTCAGACTGTAGAGGCGGCTGCCGGGAAGGGGAGCCCCTGAGCGGAGGTCGATGGCACAGTCGTAAGGCCGGTGGGGTGGAAGGGCCTGAGCCCTGGACTTACTGAAAACCTCCATGAGGTCGTGGTACTCGGGGGGTATGGTCGAAAGGTCCGGAGGCGGCTCACCAACGGATCTCCGGGGCGGGGGACAGGACGCCGCCTGAAGACACTGGGCATGACAGGAGGAGCTCCAGCCCTTGATGGTACCGGAGGACCAGGCGATGTGGGGCTCATGCAGCGCGAGCCAGGGCCGGCCCAGGACTACTGGGACAAGAGGGGATCTGGTGATAAGGAACTGGAGTCTCTCAACGTGGTTACCAGCAATGGTCAGCAGGACAGGGCAGGTGCGTTGAGTGATGTCAGCCAGGCGGTGTTGGTCCAATGCGAATATCTCCAATGGCCTCACTAGGTCCTCAAGTGGAATGTTGGCCCGGGTAGCAAACTCGAAGTCGAGGAAACTCTCGTCTGCCCCCGAGTCAATGAGTGCCTCCACCGTGGCCCGTTGGTCCGCCCAGGCCAGGGTGACGCTCATCAGATGGCCAGGTGGTGCACGGCTCCGGGAATGAGAAGGGAGGCGCGGGGCCTGCCAGGGCTGCGGGTGATGCTCCGGCCAAGGCTCCTGAAGGAATTGGGGGTACAAGCAAGGTGTTAACGGTGTCACTCAGCGTGTGTAGGTGGAGGAGAATACTTGACTGCTGGCTTGCCAGAGCGCCCAGGGACCCCTGAATAGGCAGGACCTGCTCTCGGAGTTCCTGTACTGCAGCCGCAGCCCTGTCTAGCTGTTGGCTGTGTTCCTTGGTTAACTCAATCTGGCCTGCTAATGCTGTTCTGACTCTCTCTGTGTCGGCTGGGGTCGTCATGTTGGTTGGATCGTAATGTTATGGTTTGACACCGACCCCAAACGCAAACGGCACAGAGAGAGTTGTTTCAGAGTTAGCCAAAATCAAGGGCGTGTTTATTTACTGAGTAACAAGAATGAATTTGGTGGTGAACAGAACAAACTGGGAAACAGGCATGTGAGGAATGTTTGCTGCTCTGCAGCTTCTCCCAGAAGGTTACGTTGTGGAATTTCTCTGTGACGTCTGAGCCGCTCTGCAGATCCTCCCAGCATATACTCCGGATGGAGGCGGAGAGGGAGAGAGAGAGTCCGAGTTAGCTCAGCGCACAATTGAAAACTGACAGGTGACTGGTGAAGTGAATTGTCCAAACAATTAATCCAAGTGACAGATCTTCGGTGTGAAACACACAGTGAGCAGTGTCCAGAGTGAAAACAATTAGGTAATCCAAATGTGAAAATCCAACAGACAAAAAGGTGAGAACAGTCTGAACAAAAAACAGGATCTCTTCAGTGCTTTACAAACACACAAAAAACGATAGATCCAAAAGACTGTTTACAAAAACTCACCAGAGCGCAGCGCGTAAAGCGGGCAGATCAAACAAGGCGACCGCTTCGTAACGGGGAAGCAGTTTCTCCAAACGGAATATTTCTCGAGAGTCCTGGGAGGCAAAAGAACAGGGAAAGCAGCGACGGGAAGGAACAGGCAAATGCAGGGAATGTTTCAGAACGATCCAACATCAATATTAGGGAGATCAGGGTATTTAAAGCCACGGGGTGCTTAATGACAAGCTGTGACAGCTGCGGGATGAAATTGATCATTGCTCCAGAAGCGTGTGGTTGGGAGAGCACTAATCAAACGGCATCTACAGGAAGAAGCGTGTGGAGAGGAGAATGCAATTAATTAACCGAAATACCTTAAAGCAGGGGTCTCAAACTCAATTTACCTGGGGGCCGCTGGAGGTAGAGTCTGGGTGAGGCTGGGCCGCATCAAATATTCCACAAAAAAAAGGGTTTCAAGTATTCAAAAAAAAAGTACAACTGATCCAATCTTCTCAATCTTTAGCAATAACATTTCAGAACATGAACAGTTCTTCAGGCTTCTCAGTGGTGTCAGTGGACTCATCCACAGCTATGGAAATGCACTGTGCATATTTTTATTCTATCACAAAGCTGTTTATAAAAAAAATAGGTAAAAACCATATTATGCGTTTTCATCAATAAATAAATGCCCCACATTTTTTTATAGATTGGGGGCCCACAAATTGATTCTTTCATGGGGCCCAGAATCTCCAGCTACGCCCCTGGCTGGGACTCAGGCTGAACGCATTATGTTTCCGTCCATTCACCTTTGAATTGCAGTCGACTTTTCTTTTACTGACCATCTTTGAAAATGCCATATTTTTCTGCTGGCTGCCTGCTGGCAAAAATAGGCTAATAGCTACATTTATCTCACAGAGATAAAACTGGGAGCGAGTTTACTGTAGATGCGCTTTCAACTCTGCTCTGACTCGCACTGAAAGAGAGATACGACATGCAGTCCGTGAAGACCCGCCCTACTCCCCTACTCTGCCTCTGATTCGCAGACTGTGGGTGAGGGGGAAAAACGCTGACGGGACGCGTATGTGATTGGACCAGACTCGTACACAGACAGACAGTGGCAGTGCTGCGGGACATGCAGAGCACTGCTTGCAGTCAGAGGAGATAGCGAGGATGCATTTGCTTCCACTTTACTTGATATCACTCCGGAATCACGTTTCAACCAAGTCACTAACATAACGTTGCTGTCATGAGCCTGCGCTATGGTAGCCTACAAGTGACAAAATAAATAAAACGTCCTACTCTCGCGCAACGACTCGGCAAACAGTAGTGCGCAGGCCGCATTAACACTACACTTTGATGTCCAGTAGGGGGCCGCAAAATATCATCCCGCGGGCCGCAATTGGCCCGCGGGCCGCGAGTTTGAGACCCCTGCCTTAAAGGAACAGAGCGAGTGGGTGGGCAGCGGACAAAACCTCACAGGTACAGGTGCTAACCTACCAGATGGTAGCTGTCAGGAAATCCCCTTTGCATGAAATAGATTACAAATTCTTTCGTCCTCTTTACTCTGGTTCAGAGAAAAGACGGACATCTTTACATTATTTGTGTTGAGAAAGCATTTTGACTTGGTCATACAGCATGCATTCCGTCCGTAACTGGTCTTGGGACCATGCTGCGCATTTGGCTGCAAGACGGTTACCCCCTGGTACACCTATGAATAGCCTTTCAAGCAGTAAGCCTGATCTTTGCCTAGGTGTTCCACGTATGACTGATTCTGCTGCAACAGTGAGAGACAAGCTCCCGTCTCGTACCTGTGGGATTAGTTTCTCCACCATATTTTCCCCTGGATCTTGACCGGGGATTCTTACTTCCATTTCCATCATTTGGGCCATTGAAGCCCCTTCGGGGATCTCCAGTCCTTTGAGGTGTCTCAAAATGCGAGCGGCCTCCGGGTCATCATAGAGAGGTGACCCATGGAAAATCTGAGCACACTTATGGATATAAGCAGCCTGGGTCTCCCCTCGAAGCATTTCTGGGGCTAGTTTTTTGAGCACTTGGGTTTTGCTTAACAATTCTTGTGCTTTGTTGCCTTCTCCATATTGGGTGCTGTCATGCAGACTCCTGCCTGTATGTGAACTCTTTCCTCTCGGTCGGTAAATGTCTCCGGGAGATTGGGCTAGTATGGAGTGAGGGCTCACTTCCGGTCGGTGTTCCTCTGTGCTGTGTCTCAGGGCTCGGATGGGGCTTATGGACGGGGCTTCGTTCAACCAGTTTCTTTCTCTCCTGGCTATTTCGGCTATGGCCTTGTCCCATTTGTACACCTGTTCACGTAGTACGTCATAGCCAGCATGTAAATATGCATGCTTGTATGGTTCTGTTACCCCAGGGTGAGACAACACTTTTTCTGCCACGGGTGACCGGGCTAAGGCCTGAGCCATTCCCCATCTCACGGGATATGCTGGCATAATATCCCCTGTTTCCTTTCCTTCCAAGTCTCCTTCACTCTCTTCGGAGACGTCCTCCAATCCCTAGCTCCAGGTCAAGCCTGAGGGTGACTGAAAGGTGGTGCCTTTCAGAGTAGGCCCCTTGCCTATAGGTCTCAGTTTGACCGGTTTCGCTCTCTTGTTTCGAGGTCTAGGAGGTTCGCCCCTCGGGTACCGAACTCTCTCCCTAGATCTTGATCGAGATGAAGACCTGGAGGATGCTCTGGAGCTTGACCTATCCCGGTCTCCCTCCATTCCTGAGTCCTGATCTAGATCAGTATACTCCTGTTTGCTACTTGCTGGGTCGTCCCCTGACTCCGGGGGACGGCCTAGAAGTCTATGGATACTCCTGGCCTGAGATCGCGCAGGTTCCGCCTTTTCAGGTTCGAACTGTACTGTCGGTCTCCTGGGTGTGGATGATCTCCCTCTCTCTGCTGCTCGGGAGGAGTTCTGGGAGTTGGACCTTTCTTTCCTGGGTACGGGTCCCGACCCCTTAGGGTTCGGAGGGGGAGTGAGAGGTACCAATGCAGGCTCATCGTCCTCGTCTTCCTCACCCTCCCCGGCTCTATCCACGGCCAGGGTTATTGCCTCATGGTCCCTAGGTTCCACCATGAGACGGATCTCCGTGTGCCCTGCACTCCTTAGGCTTGAGATCGCGCTGATTACGGCTTTCCCCAACCATATGCCTCTTTGGCCATATCCTCGAGACCTGCCCCACATCAGGTTTATGGCTAGTCGGTAGGGCATGTCCTTAGTACCATGGCCAGCATAGATTTCCCTTTTCTGCAGTAGTTCCTTTATACGGGACACCAGTCTGTCCCAGTTTATGTGTGAGGACTTTATCTCCTTGTATTGGTCTTGGCTTAGTGTCACATGGACAATTTTCTCCGCGTGAAACACCTCATAATCACACTCTGTGATTACTGCCTTGCCTGGTTTCAGGGGCTTTTTGGTCCTTTTTTCCATTACCTGTTTCCTCAGGTTCCGGTAGTAAGAGCCTCCTGCCGTTACCATGCTTGTTTCCCATCTACCATAGTTCGTCAATGACGGTCCAGTGAAGGTGAGGATTGACCATGGTGTATCAGAGTTATCGGTCCAGACTGGGTAGTTAGTGACTGTTATGTTTGGTGATTGTCTGTGAGACCTTGTAGATGTCACTCTCACCCCTGAGTGTTCACCACGGGGAGATATATAGGTTGCTCTCGCTTGCCTCACTTCCTCGTGAACACGTGGTCCTGGGCTTATGCACTGCAGGGAGTGATCTCGCCCTGGTGTGGTTGATCCCCCCAGTGTCGGGAGGTGTCCCCTGAGTGTATATTCTCCCATTTCGTGTCCAGAGGGGGCTCTCATTGAGGGCGGAGCCCTCTTATCCATATACATGGAAGTGGGAGCAGGCAGTGTTCGGCCTGTTTCCTCATATATCCTTCCTTGTCCTGACCGGGGCCACGTAATTTGAGCCCTCTGGTCTGAGTGACTCACTGCTTCCCTTGGTGTTCCCGAGGGACAGACTGTCCGGTTTCTGTACGCCAGCTCCTCCTGAGCTAGCGTCTCTAGCATCTGTTGTGCTAGCGTCTTCCGTGCTAGCATTTCTTGTGCTAGCTTCTCTTGAGCTAGCATCAGCTGCGCCAGCTCCTCCTGAGCTAGCGTCTCTTGCACTAGCATCTGCTGTGCTAGCGTCTTCCGTGCTAGCATCTGTTGTGCTAGCTTCTCTTGAGCTAGCATCAGATGTGCTAGCATCTGTTGTGCTAGCTCCTCTTGAGCTAGCGTCTGATGTGCTAGCATCTGTTGTGCTAGCTTCTCTTGAGCTAACTCCTTCTGCGTCATCTTCTTCTGAGCTAGCGTCTGCTGTGCTAGCTTCTCTTGTGCTAGCTTCTCTTGAGCTAGCGTTGGTTGCTAGCTCCGGCTATTTAGCCTGCTGTTAGCTCTTGGCTTTGTTAGCCTGTGGTGAGCTAGTTAGCTTTTGGCTAGTTAGCCATCAATCAGCTCCTGGCTTTGTTAGCCTGTGGTTGGCTAGTTAGCTCTTGGCTAGTTAGCCATCAATTCACTCCTGGCTTGTTAGCCTGTTGGGAGCTCCTGTCTGGCTAGGGCCAGTTCATTTGTGTTAGCACTGGCTCGTTAGCCGATGGTGAGCTAGTTAGCTTCCGTCTGGCTGGGGCCAGCTCATGGGTGTTAGCACTGGCTCGTTAGCCGATGGTGAGCTAGTTAGCTTCCGTCTGGCTGGGGCCATCTCATGGGTGTTAGCACTGGCTCGTTAGCCGATGGTGAGCTAGTTAGCTTCCGTCTGGCTTGTCAGCCTGCATTCCAGTGAACGCGCCGTTTTAGCTAGCGTCACGTAGCCTCGGGCTAGGTAGCCATCCAGTTAGCATTTAGCTCGTTCCTGGCTTGTCAGCCTGCATTCCAGTGAACGCGCCGTTTTAGCTAGCGTCACGTAGCCTCGGGCTAGGTAACCATCCAGTTAGCATTTAGCTCATTCCTGGCTTGTCAGCCTGCATTCCAGTGAACGCGCCGTTTTAGCTAGCGTCACGTAGCCTCGGGCTAGGTAGCCATCCAGTTAGCATTTAGCTCGTTCCTGGCTTGTCAGCCTGCATTCCAGTGAACGCGCCGTTTTAGCTAGCGTCACGTAGCCTCGAGCTAGGTAGCCATCCAGTTAGCATTCAGTTAGCTTGTTCCTGGCTTGTCAGCCTGCATTCCAGTGAACGCGCCGTTTTAGCTAGCGTCACGTAGCCTCGGGCTAGGTAGCCATCCAGTTAGCATTCAGTTAGCTTGTTCCTGGCTTGTCAGCCTGCATTCCAGTGAACGCGCTGTTTTAGCTAGCGTCACGTAGCATTGACCGCTCCACCAGCAATGCCCCCACTATGCAGATGCCTTTAATTTGCCACTGCCTTCCACCGAGGGCCATACAGATCAATATCCTTTGACTGGTGTATTCTAAAGCTCGGTTCTCCGTTTTTTCAATATTTCTAGTTTATTTTATTTTGGCTGTTATCTTACCGATCTCAGCCCTAACCCAAGGGACGCCATGAAAAGAGCTACAGGTCGTCTCTATATATCTCAATCACCTACTCGAGATATAAACCCGTGGCCGCTCGATATCCCCCAGCGAGGTGCTAAACTCGCCAAGTTCTCGAGTCAATTACTATTTCTGTCTAGATTACTTCAAGTCACTGGTCTAGTTATATCCAGTTGATATGAAATGTAATCATGAAGAGTTGTTAATCTCTTCTTGTTTGAAATAAACCGAATGTATGTCTTAGGAGAACTCTTATAGCATATAAAAACAATTATTTTGTTATTATCATCATCATCATCATCATTATTATTTTACGAAAGGGCTTGTAATACTGCTCAATTGAAAGCTTGGTTGTATTACTACTTTGTTGATAAGTATTACCACTGTACTAACTCGTAATCATTGTTTGCACGCCCCAGCATCTCCCAGCATCTCCTGTTTCCCTCCTCCTCCGTCAGCGGAACCGACCGTCTAACCCTGCAGTGATTCAGACGGTCGAGGTCCCACATAACTCGACAGAGTCCGTCTGGACACAGAGATACCGGAACCCGCAAACAACACACATTTCCATGTATAGTATTTCTACAGTACATAGCATATACATATATATATATATATATATATATATATATATATATATATATATATATATATATATATATATATATATATATATATATATATATATATATATATATATATATATATATATATATATATATATATATATATATATATATATATATATATATATCTTTTAGCTGAAAAGCATTAACCAGTCAGTTGATTCAATCTGTATGGTTACAGTACATGTATAGTCACCCTCCATTGGAACTCAGGGCGTCGGCTGGCATCGGAGCACATTGCTAATGGAAATCAGTCCAAGGACTCAAAAGATATATTATAAAAAGCTGTTTTTATTTAGAAAAAGCAAGTTACAAATGAGACTTCATTGGAAATATCCAACTCAGTTAAAAGAAGTATAAAACAAAAAACATCTCATCTGGCACGGCTTGTGCCTGCTTGTAAATCTTCAAAATCTCTCAAAATCCCAAAATCTGACTGTGATCTGGCAAGTTGGCCTTTATAAAGGGCCCCAGATCTCTTCGCTTATTGGTCCAAATACAGTGATGTCACTGTGATGTCATTTCACTAGCCAGTCAATGCACAATACGTAGGGACTAGCTCTCCTCCCATCCTACTCCACTGGGCCGTAACTTGAAAAGTAATTGTAACATTTTTGCTGGAACAGAGTACGATATGGTGCACTCCTCCCTTTGTCTCTGCTGTGGAAAGTCCCTTCTGGAGCAGAGAGGCCCCGTACATTCCTCTGGGCTGTAGTCATTATCGAGAGGGAATAACTGGCCTGTGTTCCTACAATACACAATATACCTGTACTATATACAACATACAATATATATTGTATATTGCATTGTATATATTGATATATATATATATATATATATATATATATATATATATATATATATATATATATAAATATACAATACACCTGTACCAATCATTGGTTTTTATTCTGTGCAGACAGGACAGGGTTAAACTGTGCCGACTTGCTCTCAGCTCAGGCCTGCTCTTCACTCAAGGCCACAGATAGAGGGAAGCACATTCCCCCCCCCTCTAACAGAGACTGCACTTCTGCCTCCATTCTGACTGCACATTAACTGTAACATAGTTTTAAAGTGTATAAAGAATATACAGGTCACATACATAGCTCCAATCATACACAACAAACACAAGAACACTATACAAAGTGTCACTCGTTGACTTGTGGCACTTAACATGTGTTTACACATAACGTGTTTCTACTCAATTCCTTTCTGACTGGGCGTTTACCAGCCAGAAGGCATATCACATCTAGACACATATAGTAACATATGCCTAGATTTAAAACAAATATATACAATAAACCTATTGTATTGATTCCATTGATTCCATCCAGGAAGAATCTACAGACATTCCCCATAATCATATATAAAATCAGGATGTCATACTACCCAGTGTCACTTAGTTGGCTGTGACACTTTACAGTAATTTATTAATTTCTTAGGATTTATTTTGGTCTAATAAACGTTTAAGGTTCTTAGATGGATCCCCTGCTGCCTCCTCCTCCTATTCCTCCTCCTCCTCCTAATCCTCCTCCTCCTACTCTTCCTCATCTTCCTCCTCCTCTTCCTCCTCTTCCTCTTCCTCCTCCTCCTAATCCTCCTCTTCCTCCTCCTCCACCTCCTGCTCCTAATCCTCCTATTCCTCCTCCTATTCCTATTCCTATTCCTCCTCCTCCTCCTCCTCCTCCTCCTCCTCCTCCTCCTCCTCCTCCTCCTCCTCCTCCTAATGCTCCTCCTCCTCCTCCTCCTGCTCATCCTCCTCCTCCTCCTCCTCCTCCTGCTCCTCCTCCTCCTCCTGCTCCTCCTCCTCCTCCTCCTCCTCCTCCTCCTCCTCCTCCTCCTTCTCCTCCTCCTCCTCCTCCTCCTCCTCCTCCTCCTCCTCCTCCTCCACGGGGAGCAGCGTACTGGCTCATGTTAGGCAGACCATGCATTATGCAGCAGCTTAGGCCAGCGCGCTGGATCTTCATGTCCTCGGCTACAGTCCACCTGTCGCTGCTCTGGTCGTAGCGCTCCACGTTGGAGATGGTTCTGGAGCCATTGTAGCCTCCGACCACGAAGAGCAGGTCGTCCAGCACCGCGATGCCAAAGTCTCTGCGGGGGGTGAGCATGGCGGGCAGGGCGCACCAGGAGTCAGTCAAGGGGCTGTAGGCCTCCGCGCTACGCAGGTAGTTTCTACCGTCCCACCCTCCCACCTGAGGACAGGACACATGAGAGGAATGTTTTAGTGTGTGGCTCAGGCAGGCAGACACTGTATTAATCCATTTATGGAAATGAGGGCATCACAGCAGCATTGCAAGTCAAATGATACATATCTATAGAAATATCTAGTATAAAGCATTTGTCTCCGTGTGCACCTACCACATAGATGCGTCCTCCGTATGCAGCGACTCCAGGTCCGATACGCCTGGTGCTCATGGGGGCGATCAGAGTCCACTGGTCGGTGTCTGGGCTGTAGCACTCAGCTGTGAGCTGGAACCAGCCACCACAGATGTAAACCTGTAATAAGAAAGAATATTCTAATTTAGTTTATATATTCCATTTGATTTCATTCTACTTTAATTGTCTGTTAATGTTGATGCACCAAAGGACCCAGACACATATTTTGTATTTGCAAGCTTACTTGGCAATAAAGACATTTATGATTTCTGATCTAACGTTCCTTGTGTTCATCTAGCACCCTGTGTCCCTCAGTTCCACCCACCTTGCCCTGGAGGGCTGCTGCCCCGGCGTCGTCCCTGTGCTCCAGCATGGGTGAGATCACTGTCCACTGGTCGGTTTCAGGCTCGTAGCGCTCGGCGGTGTTCAGTACCTCGTCTCCGTCCCACCCTCCCATGGCGTAGATACAGCCGTCCAACACGACCACGCTGAGCTGACTGCGGCGTGAGTGCATGGGAGCCGCCTGCAGCCAGCTGCGAGTGACGGGGTTGAACATGCGCGCACTGCTAAAAACCTCCCCACCATAGCCGTCCCGGCCGCCGACGCAGTAGACCAGACCGTGGAGATAAGCAGTGCCGTGGTCGGCCCGGGGACTCTCCCCCTCAACACTCACGTCCATCCATCCACCGGCTCGGATATCGTAAGCCTCCATGGTCGTGCTGCCCGCCACCGCAGCCTCCGATGGCCAATAGGACCTCCTGGGGCAAGCGTGGGCGGGTCAGGGGGTTTGGGAGCCTGTCGGAGCCAGGGGGGTTCAGGACGCTGAGGATGAGGGGCAGGCCCGGACTGGCCATCGGGAGCACCGGGAGTTTTCCCGGTAGCCTGGCCTGCACATAAAAAAAAAAAAAAAAATTATATATAAAAAAAAATTAATACATTTTTTTATTATAATTTTTTATTTTTATTTTTTTGCCAGGCCATTGTTTCTAGTTGTGGCGGCGGTGCAGCACGATAGTTTTTAGATAACCTAGATGGGTGGGGAACAACCAGGAGTTCACTGTCTGCGACAGAGTTGGAGAACTATCTGACTTTCCCTTCCCTCTCTTCCTCACGCGGACACACACACAATGGAGTCGTGCTGCCGCTTGTGATTGGTGGAGGCGGGACCAGGCGATACAACTGATTGACAGCGGAGGCGGCGAATGGAATGGCAGATGCACACTCCCACTTTTCTGGAAGGAGTTGTTAAATCTGACATTACAAAAAACAATATGTGGTGGTTATGATTGGGGCTGAAGTTGAATAAACAATTTATGAAAGAGAGAGATAATTTTATCTTATTATTTATTAGTTATCGAAAAAATAAGAATCTGATCAGACACAAGGGTTAAGTTGTTGTTCCCTTTCTAATTTCCTCAAAAACATCTAGTCTAGTTAATGTGATCAATATTATTTGACAATTGATGCTTTTTGTTGGAAATTTCAGTCAGTGAGCTCATACTTTGAGCTCATTTAATAGTTAAAATGATTGAGACAACGCAATCTTCTGTCTTTGTTGTGCATGCATGCGTGTGCTCACCACACGCGATACATGTGTCACTATTCTGGCAGTGGCTACTGTTATTATAATATTGTAATGAAAGGTCTGTTATTTAATGTTTGTGTAAAGGGCTATTTTAACTGTTGATGGGTAGTGCATCAGTAAAGTGAATATGGTATTGTGCTCTTGCTCTGTTTGAATAGGTGGAGAGAGTGGTTAACTGTATTATAATAGTAAATAGAAAAATATGTTGTGCTCTTGCTTTTTTCTTTTTGAAGGTGGAGAGAGTACCATTGCTAGTGCCACAACAGTTTTATTTGAGGTTCATAACAGTACATTGTACTAAGCAATTGTTGGCTCATTAGTTAGTGATTCACATGCACTAAAATTCACCAGAATGCAGGAAATTAAGTCTTTGTAACAAAAAAAATCCGGGTGGGGGACCCCCAGACCCCCCGCTTAAAAGGTGGCCTGATTGGGGCTATATTTCGCGCTATATCTCCCGGTATGAATTATTTCCCCAGTCCGGCCCTGATGAGGGGCCTGCAGTCGTGGCTGTCCCTCACCACAGGGTTGTTCTGGACGTTGCTCCTGAAGTAGTCAGGCCTCATCAAGCCCATGCGAACCTGGGAAGGGACAAGCAGACAGCGGGTACAACTTAGACAGCGGTTGTAGACGGTTTCTGTTGCTAGGGAACAGTTTGGACCCAAATGTTTGAGAACCACTGTACTAGGGAACCTAGTGTTGTTTTAATGTAATGCACAGTAATACAATTTTTTTTTTTTTTTTTATAAATGTTTTTCTTTTCTTTTCATACATAAAACAGAACATAACAGTACAATAATAATAATAATAATAATAATAATAATAATAATAATAATAATAATAATAATAATAATAATAATAATAATAATAATAATAATAATAATAATAATAATAATAATAATAATAATAATAATAATAATAATAATAATAATAATAATAATAATAATAATGACAACAGCGACGACAACAATAATAACAGTAACATGAATCATAATGACCTTGACAAGAGACAGACAAACAAGAAAAAGTAAAATAATAAAAATAAAATTAAAAATAAATGTGGCTCAGGCACTAGCAACCATGTTTGTGTATCCGTAATACAATTAGTTACCTTGGGCAGCAGCAAAGGGATGTGTGTTTTACGCTCCTCACGGGAGTGGTCGATCCAACGGAGGACGGCCTCGAACACCGTCTCCTCGCTCTTCACATTCAGGTCATCCCTCTCGATGATGTCCACCAGTTGCTGCGGGGACAGCTCCACAAACTCCTGTGAGACGTGCAACATCTCATCAAAGTGGCACGCGGTGAAGAGATGGGCCTTGCGCATCAGGTCAGGGCAGCAGTAGATGTCCGCGAACCTCCAGATGCTGACACAGTTTTCCAGAGACAGCTGGCCTTCTAGGAAGTCAGAGCACGCTCCTACTATGCCAGTGACGCGAAGCTGGTCTGCAGCCACCAGAAGCTCTTCCACGTTCTCTGCTGTCACCAGCACAAAGCGTGTGTAGGAGTACTCTATGATGAGCTGCATCATACCCGGGGACACCCCAGGGATAGTGTAGACTGCTTTATCTGAGTAGCTCCAGCGAGTGAAGAGGGCTCTGTGGGACGCAGAGTATAGAGATATCTGATGAGTAAACAGTAAGCAACATTCTGTCCTGTGTAGTAATTAGGGCTGACCCCTATTAGTCGAATAGTCGACTAATCGGTCGAAAGGAGCCGTAGTCGACTACCAACCTCTTAGTAGCGTGGCTAACGCTAATGGCACGCATACCAGAGGCCAACTGCCTAAGAAAACAGGGCAGAGGCACTGAAAGAGGATTATAATTATATATTATACATTTTTTTATTTAATTTTTTTGTCGACTAATTGTCGACTAACGGCAAATTTTGGCCAATCATAGTCGACTATCAAAATCCTTAGTCGGGGACAGCCCTAGTAGTAATATATTTTCACTGTAGAAGTATAGGGTCTTAGCACAGTAGAAGTATAGTATCTTTTTATAGTAGAAGTACAGTATAATATCTGTTTACAGTAGAAGTACAGTATAGTATCTGTTTACAGTAGAAGTACAGTATATTATCTGTTTACAGTAGAACTACAGTATAGTATCTGTTTACAGTAGAAGTACAGTATATTATCTGTTTACAGTAGAACTACAGTATAGTATCTGTTTACAGTAGAATTGCAGTATAGTATCTGTTTACAGTAGAAGTACAGTATAGTATCAGTTTACAGTAGAAGTACAGTATCTGTTTACAGTAGAAGTACAGTATAGTATATTTTTACATTAGAAGTACAGTATAGTATCTGTTTACAGTAGAAGTACAGTATGGTATCTGTTTACAGTAGAAGTACAGTATATTATCTTTTTACAGTATAAGTACAGCATAGTATATTTTTACAGTAGAAGTACAGTATATTATCTTTTTACAGTAGAAGTACAGTATAGTATATGTTTACAGTATCGGTTTACAGTAGAAGTACAGTATAGTATCGATTTACAGTAGAAGTACAGTATATTATCTTTTTACAGTAGACGTACAGTATATTATCTGTTTACAGTAGAAGTACAGTATAGTATATTTTTTACAGTAGACGTACAGTATAGTATCTGTTTACAGTAGAAGTACAGTATAGTATCTGTTTACAGTAGAAGTACAGTATAATATATTTTTACAGTAGAAGTACAGTATAGTATATTTTTACAGTATACACAGTATAGTATCTGTTTACAGTAGAAACACAGTATATTATCGGTTTACAGTAGAAGTACAGTATCTGTTTACAGTAGAAGTGCAGTATAGTATATTTTTACATTAGAAGTACAGTATAGTATCTGTTTACAGTAGAAGTACAGTATATTATCTGTTTACAGTAGAAGTACAGTATAGTATCTTTTTCTACAGTAGAAGTACAGTATATTATCTTTTTACAGTAGATGCACAGTATATTATCTGTTTACAGTAGAAGTACAGTTTAGTATCTTTTACAGTAAAAGTACAGTATGGTATCTGTTTACTAACCTGAACCAAGCTAACCTGAACCAAGCTAAACTTACCTGAAATAGTCACTGCAGTCACACAGGAGGGCCTTGTGGGCATTCAACTCAGTGCTGTTGACTTTAATAACCGCATCACAGAACCTTCCCTCCAGACGCAGCTCATTAAGGATTGTAGATGACATTGTTTCCTTTTCCATGTGGGGATTTTAAATTGTATCTACAGAATATATTCAAGCTTACAGACAAATAGCCAGAAACAACTTCTGAGATCTGAGATCTTCAGAGATAATGGTTGAATATACTGTACACAAATGTTCTAGAATGTCTATTAAGACATCATACTGTGACATCACAGATGTTCTAGAATGTTTGATTATGACATCATATTGTGACATCACAAATGTTCTAGAATGTTTGATTATGACATCATACTGTGACATCACAAATGTTCTAGAATGTTTGATTATGACATCAGTGATATCACAAATGTTCTAGAATGTTTGATTATGACATCATACTGTGACATCAC
This sequence comes from Notolepis coatsorum, assembly GCF_963971535.1. NCBI lineage: Eukaryota > Metazoa > Chordata > Actinopteri > Aulopiformes > Paralepididae > Notolepis > Notolepis coatsorum. Next base: position 405,988 of record NW_028174866.1, read on the forward strand.
AGATGTTCTAGAATGTTTGATTATGACATCATATTGTGACATCACAAATGTTCTAGAATGTTTGATTATGACATCATACTGTGACATCACAAATGTTCTAGAATGTTTGATTATGACATCAGTGATATCACAAATGTTCTAGAATGTTTGATTATGACATCATACTGTGACATCACAACGGAACATGTTTGAGAACCATTTGAATAATTTAAATAATATGTTGACATAAAAAAAATGATAAAATAAAAACTCCATAAAACAATGATACAAATTATAATAAAATATTTAAGTAAAAATGATAGAAATAAAGAAAAATAAGACAATGAAATAAAGATAATAATTCATTTAAAGGCTATTTTAAAAAGGTAAGTTTTGAGCAGTGCCAACCAAGTTTGCTGTCCCTGAACATTTCTGGAGATGTATGGGCCGTTTAAGTCAGTGATAAAAGTGTCTTTCAAGGATAAGTGAGCTCCTGCACTGATTATTATAGTTCAATATTCAATATTTGATCACCAAAAACCCCTAAAAAGCATAAAAAGGCCTCTCCCCACCCAAAAAGGGCCCCAAAAAGAGCACAGGCCCAGTGCCCTTTACAGCACCTGCCCCTCTAAAGTCCTGTGCACGTCCCTGATGCACACTCACAAACACACATGCATGCACATTTAGAATCTTTATTTATGTCCACATAAAGACAATGTTTAAAGGACACAAATATTATCAGTGCACTTGTACATTGTGGGTTAGTCTGATACATTCATGCCCAAATTGACAATGGCAAACACACACACACACACACACACACACACACACACACACACACACACACACACACACACACACACACACACACACACACACACACACACACACACACACACACACACACACACACACACACACACACACACACACACAATACAGTATGTGCCGTTGTGTGTTTACACGACACGAGAAGGATGTTGGTTTTTGTGGAGGTAGGTGAGAGAGGCGAGCACATGTGCTCTGAGGGAGGTTCACGGTGATAATTACCAGGCGCTTCCTCTGTGCATCTGCCTCATGCTAACTGGTGACTCGCCAGCACCACGACGGGCACAGAGAACAACAGTCTGCTGGCATCCAGGCCGTCGCTCCCTGCTTTTTTTCTGTCATCTTTCAAGCTCTCTCTCTCTCTCTCTTGCTCTCTCTCTCTGGCCCCCATCTGTCTCTCTCCCTCTCTGTCTGTCTGTCTGTCTGTCTGTCTGTCTGTCTGTCTGTCTGTCTGTCTGTCTGTCCTGTCTGTCTGTCTGTCTGTCTGTCTGTCTGTCTGTCTGTCTGTCTGTCTGTCTGTCTGTCTGTCTGTCTGTCTGTCTGTCTGTCTGTCTGTCTCTCTCTCAGTCTCTCTCTCTCTCTCTCTCTCTCTCTCTCTCTCTCTCTCTCTCCTCTCTCTCTCTCTCTCTCTCTCTCTCTCTCTCTCTCTCTCTCTCTCTCTCTCTCTCTCTCTCTCTCTCTCTCCATGTGACAGGAGAGCTAGCAGAGTGACAGAAGCCGGACCCTTTGGTGTCGCAAGTTCCTTGTCTCACTTACGAGGCGCTGTCGTGTGTGTGTGTGTGTGTGTGTGTGTGTGTGTGTGTGTGTGTGTGTGTGTGTGTGTGTGTGTGTGTGTGCGTGTGTGTGTGTGTGTGCGTGTGTGTGTGCGTGTGTGTGTGTGAATGTGCGTGTGTGTGTGTGAATGTGCGTGTGTGTATGTGTGCGTATGTGTGTGTGTGTGTGTGTGAATGTGCGTGTGTGTATGTGTGCGTATGTGTGTGTGTGTGTGTGTGTGAATGTGCGTGTGTGTATGTGTGCGTATGTGTGGGTATGTGTGTGTGTGTGTGTGAATGTGCGTGTGTGTGTGTGAATGTGCGTGTGTGTATGTGTGCGTATGTGTGGGTATGTGTGTGTGTGTGTGTGTAGCTGTTCTCGTGGGCACAGTGAGGTGTGACAAGATGATGCACTTGATATACTGTGAAGAGAAGAGGATGAAGGGAGGGAGAGGGAGGGAAGGAGAGAGAGATAGATATATAGATATATACTGTATATATACTGTATATATATAGAGAGAGAGAGAGAGAGAGAGAGAGAGAGAGAGAGAGAGAGAGAGAGAGAGAGAGAGAGAGAGAGAGAGAGAAGAGAGAGAGAGAGAGAGAGAGAGAGAGAGAGAGAGAGAGAGAGAGAGAGAGAGAGAGAGAGAGAGAGAGAGAGAGAGAGAGAGACATAGGCGGCGGGTCTATTAGGCCAGGCTAGGCTATGCCTACCCAAACCGGGAGCCCCAGTCTGCACATTATTATAGGCAGCCTAGGCTACCATATTGGGTGTGTGTGTGGGCTGCTGCAGCCCGGTGGTGACAATACGCAAAGGGTCGGCCAACCAAGGTGTCAATGGCAGTAGGTGTGCTGGCCGTTTAACATTCCAGACTGCAGGCAGTAACCAATCACGCCACATCATCAAACTAACCGATGCCAGTCT
>NW_028174866.1:408671-413671 GCF_963971535.1 Notolepis coatsorum
GGAACCTTTTGTTAATGGATTTAATTGATCTCCAACAAGTGCGGTTACTGGTACCATGAACGTTGAGAACTAAAACCTACGTTATTCTTTTGTTGATTCCTTTTATTTTATTTCAGTGTTTGATTCAACATGAGGTGTAAATAAATATACACAGTGTTGGAACTTTAAGTGATTATATATGTGATCCGTCCATTGTTGATTCCCTGGGAATCCATAGAAATGTTAGCTAACACTAATTGCGCGCGTACCAGCGAGGCTAACTGCCTAAGAAAATGGGCACAGAGGCATTTCACCCGTCTAATGAACACACTAGACAAATATCAAGATGCATCAGTGGACCAATTGCATGCTTTCGCAGGACAAGAAGCCTTCAGTCGACTTCTTCAGACATTAAGCACCCCCCACAGCCCAAATGGAATGATACAAAATGAAATAATAATAATAATAATAATAATAATAATAATAATAATAATAATAATAATAATAATAATAATAATAATAATAATAATAATAATAATAATAATAATAATAATAATAATAATAATAATAATATAATAATAATAATAATAATAATAATAATAATAATAATAATAATAATATAATAATAATAATAATAATAATAATAATAATAATAATAATAATAATAATAATAATAATAATAATATAATAATAATAATAATAATAATAATAATAATAATAATAATAATAATAATAATAATAATAATAATAATAATAATAATAATAATAATAATAATAATAATAATAATAATAATAAATAATAATAATATTTTTATTTATTTTGCATTCATAAGACTTTGTCCAATCAAAGTCGACTATACAAATCCTTAGTCGGGGACAGGCCTACCTTATATGTAATTGAATACGGTAGAGTGGGAGGGCCACATCTGTATAATAACAATACACGTTATGACGGGACACGGACAAGACACAGGGTAGACACAACATCTCATATAGGGCAAAGACGACACACAACAAATAAAAGATATCTATGCTATCTATCCATCCAGATCATTTCGGTGTGATTTGCCTAGTTTGGGAGGTATATCTGCCATAGAGACATTTAAACTAATGATGATGCAACAATGGATGGCCACTCGCACTGAAAGCTACAAATGTACTAGAATTCCAAGACTCCAATACGGAGAGAATGTTTAAGCCTTTCACTGCCACTCTACCAAAGGGTTAACCCTTTCACTGCCACACAACAAATGGTTAACCCTTTCACTGCGACAATACCAAAGGTTAACCCTTTCACTGCCACTCTACCAAAGGGTTAACCCTTTCACTGCAACAATACAGAAGGTTACCCCTTTCACTGCCACATAACAAATGGTTAACACTTTCACTGCGACAATACCGAAGGTTAACCCTTTCACTGCGACAATACAGAAGGTTAACCTTCTGTAGTGTGGTAGTGCAAGGGTTAACCCTTTCAGGTGTGAACCCTTTGGAACATCATCTGCCAATTCTCACAGATCTGTGTTGGAACTCAGTGACCGCGAGCCGTTGTGATGTCATCATTATCATCATGAGAATGTTCAGTTGTCAACACTCTCATCTCTGCTCGTGAGATCATACGACTGAAAATGTAGGCTACACACCTGAAAGTGTTACTTTTTCTCTGTGATAAAAGAAATGAGACCACCCTGCCACGGCTCCACAGGGATACTACGGGAACAGTATGGCGCTGGGCACTGTGTGTGTGTGTGTGTGTGTGTGTGTGTGTGTGTGTGTGTGTGTGTTAACAGTGGGACACAACTAAGACAATCTGTCGACGGCCGCCAAGGCCCTGGGTAACAGATGACCAGTGTGTGTGTGTGTGTGTGTGTGTGTGTGTGTGTGTGTGTGTGTGTGTGTGTGTGTGTGTGTGTGTGTGTGTGTGTGTGTGTGTGTGTGTGTGTGTGTGTGCGTGCGTGTGCGTGTGTGTGTGTGTGTGTGTGTGTGTGTGTGTGTGTGTGTGTGTGTGTGTGTGTGTGTGTGTGTGTGTGTGTGTGTGGCGTGCGTGCGTGTGTGTATGTGTGTGTGTGTGTGTGTGTGTGTGTGTGCGTGTTCCTCTGTCTCTCACCCTATCTCTTTCTATCGGTGTCTGTCTGTCTGTCTGTTGCTCGATCTTTCTCTGTCTGCCTTTATAGGCGTGAACGTTAGATTGTCAAAGCTTCAATTACAGTGGGTGATTATAGTAGAAACTCTCTGTAACCTGTATCTCTTTCTCTCTCTCTCCCTCTCTCTCTACCCCCCCCCCACACACACACACGCACATACACACACCCTCTCTATTGTGTATATTGTCCAGACAGAGTAGACAAACCTACTGTGCCATTACTCTCCATGTATTTACAAGGAAACTCAGGAATAAACACACCCTTTGTTACACAGCACTTAAGATCTGACGTGTGCTGTATACACGCTGTGATGTGTGTGTGTGTGTGTGCATGTGTGTATGTGCGCATGTGTACGTGTGTGTGTATGTGTGTATGTGTATGTGTGTGTAGGAGTCGATGGTATAAACAGATAAAGTTGTAATGGAAGAGGGAGGCTCTTTTGTTTGAGTTTGTAAGACAAACTACTGTCCTACACACACATACATACATACACATAGACGCCTGCGTAATGGAGCATTCGGAGCATCTGCTCTCCCACTATTGAACTTGGGGGAGCAAAGGTATGCTCTTGCTCCACCACTTTTTGATCATATGAAAAATATGATATATCCCCCCCCAATATATATTTCTAACCATAACTACGTAATTTCAATCAAATTAATAATACGCAATGACACTTGATCGCCGGGGACGAGTTAAGACGTCATTCCTAGCCATGCTCATTCTGCCGAAGACGCCGTAACTCGTCTTTGATGTCAATATTTCAAAAATCTGTGAGCGAAATCATATTTCCCCTCCGGAGCCCTGAGACACACTGCAAAGCTCCACTCAACTCTCTAGCGGTTCAAGAGCGCAATCTGGTGGCCGATCGGCAGATCGCCAACCGGAAATGAGCCTTTGAACCGGTAGTCCTCATCCATATGTGGTCCGGGCATTCGCTATCGTTAGAGAGACTCTGTCTTGATACAGTGAACATCGATCGGTGCAAATAACTCGAAAAAACAACATGATTTGGACGTATATACTATTATACAACCTGGAAATGGATCGGGCATTTCTCCATCCCATAATAGAAAAAATTCTGTTCCACGCTCATCTGCCAATGGCGCGAGGAAGCCACGGTAAGATTCAGCGTTATATTCTAACTTGTTCCATATAAACTGCTATGATGAACATATGACCCACTCTGGATGAATCATCTAACGCTGCCCACGGAATTATAAACGATCCCCCGCCCCTCCGGTCATCATCAGATGATATGTAGAAACTTCTAGAACCACGTCCAGTTGACATTTTTTATCTCGCACAGATTCCTACCAAACTGTATTTGATCATCAATATAATGCATTTAGGGCTATAAATCACGATCTGAAGAAAGCTGCAGAAAACGATAAAAACATACTTATACTTTAGACCATATTTTAGTATGAATATGTGAATGAAAAAGTTTAACGTTGCTACACCCTGAACAATACATATAGGACATTGAATGGGCCATAATAATGGATCAGAATGGAGCAATAGAATTTAAAAAGTTATAGCCCTGCAAAAAAGGGGAACTTCTCCATAGACAAATAGAGATGGCGAGGGATGGTAAATTATGAATTTAACCCATGGCGATCAAAGTGTTAATAGCACGTTTTTAAGTTTCCAAAGATTGCGACACCCCCCCTTGCCCCCCCATATGGTTTGATCCAGTGCCTCTCCCACCCCCAGCAGAGCAGACAGTGGCGCACGGCGCTGCAGGTAGGCTGAGTGTAAATATCAAAATATCACACAGAAGTGTGTCATTTGGTGGCAGGCAGGATTTTCCAGTAAGTTGTTCGAACAAAAGATTATTTATGTTAGACATGTCTTTACTATTGAGTGGTAGAACTTCTACCACGCAATACAATAAAAGTGTTTCACGTCCCGAAATGCCATCTGGTCATACCGTAAATCCTCTAATAATAATAATAATAATAACAAAGTTTCCCTCTTGTTGGCGTCAGCTTTAGTGCTAGCCGCTAGCTAACGTTGTCATATTATCTAGATATGTGGTGTCAGCTGGATAACGTTGACTACGTTTGCAAATTTTAACGTTCGCTATCTATATGGCAGACGAGCAGGGCCGGATTAACGGCGGCCACGGCCCGTGGGCCTCTAGTAAATAGAAGACCCGTCCTATATTTGAGGATTTACGGTAAATCAAGATGTTTAATTATCTTAAGGTACAATACCTGAAATGAAAATGTGTGTGTGTGTGTCCAGCCAACCAGGTAACATGGCAGAAAAAAGAAAGAATACAGACATCGGAGCATTTTTCAGTACACCAAAACACAAAGTAAGAACCCTAGTAGCCTAATAGCTCAAAGACTTAAAGGGCGGGCTCCACAAATAATGGATTGCACGGTGTTAATTGCACCGTTACTTACAATTCATTATGAATTGTAAATGGGGGACCCTGATGTAAACAAAACAAAAGTCTTTCTCTGGTCTGCATCCCCTTAACAATTGTGTGTATTGAGCCGTACTATATTGTACCCATTCTGCAATATGTTAATAACATGTTTAATCAATCAATAACAGATTGCAGAATGGGTACAATACAGTACGGCTCAATACACACAATTGTTAAGGTAAAAACTTGGCCTATTTGAAAGGAGATTGATTTAATAAAAATAAAAGAGCGAAAAATCAATATACAGTATATATATATATATATATATATATATATATATTATATATATATATATATATATATATATATATATATATATATTATTATTATAGTAATTGGCTATCATACTGCAATATAAACTGAGTTTTATAGTGAAAAGAGCAGCTTTATTGGTCAAGATTGAAGGCTCTATATTGCAGGAAATTGCACGTACAGGT
>NW_028174866.1:418671-443671 GCF_963971535.1 Notolepis coatsorum
ATGAGGCACTCTGCTAGGCAAAAAAAAAAAATTTATTGTGAGGATGACCCAACAAGTTTGAACTAGTAGCTGTCTTCATCGGGGTGTGGTGTGGGAAAAGACACAGGTGAGCACCTTGATAAATGCTCCATCAACCCTCAAGTGACCACCCTTCTTCGTAAGCTCATAGACTTTGAATGGTCTGCATAGCCAATTATCCGTCTCCTGTCGTCCCCTCACGTGACCACCCTTCTTTGTAAGTAAGCTCATAGACTTTGAATGGTCTGCATAGACAATTGTCCTTCTCCTGTCCCCTCACGTGACCACCCTTCTTCGGAAGCTCATACACTTTGAATGGTCTGCATAGACAATTGTCCTTATCCTGTCGTCCCTGCACCTCTTTTGTTCTTTTGAGTGCGTGCACGAAAAGTGTATTCATTAGTTCCTTTTTCACCATTTTCGGGTAAGAACTGGAAGTACTAGTTTCATGGCGACAGTGGGAGGTAGAGCAGTCGTCTGGCAATCCGGAGATTCCCGCTCCTCCCCGGGCAGCGTGTCGATGTGTCCTTGAGCAAGACACTTAACCCCTACTTGCTCCCGATGAGCAGGTTGGCACCTTGCATGTGTGAATGGGTAAAATTTGCACAAATTGTAAAAAAAAATAAAAAATGTAAAGCAGCATTTTACTTACGAATATGATACTTTTGTCTTTTGACAATAAAATCCCATAATTAACTCTGAAGAACTGGCGAAACGCTCGTTGTACAAGGCGCATCAGTCAGCTAAAGCCATTTTGAGCAGTGTTGACCAGCAGTTTATAAAAAAATATTTTAAATGTTTATTAGCAATGCCGAGCTTTCAAACCAAGGCTTTCTCTGTTCGAAACCCTCGTGCAACTGTGAGTACCTTTGAAATTTCTCTGCGATACTTGTACAACGAGCATTTTGCAGAGGACCAGTTCTTCAGAGTTAATATGGAATTTTCCTATGGAATGTGAATGGGTAAAATGTGCACAAATTGAAAAAAAAAAGAAAAAAAACAGCCATTTACCATTTTAAGAATATAATTATTTTGACAATAAATATGCCATGATGGCTTACCTCATTTGTGCATTTGGAGTGTTGTTTTTAATGTACAATAGCCTACGTGCATTTTTGTAGTCCAGCTCCAGTATACTTCCTGGCAGAAGCTCACACTTTGGTTTCCTGTCGTGATTAATCACGTCATCCAATATAGTATTTGACAGGAAACTATTATATGAGCTTCCTCCAGAAGTATACTGGAGCTGGGGACTACATGTATATAGTTATGCACGTCTATCATTGTAAATTGACAGTTATTTTGCCAAATTATAATATATTATTATTATTCAATTATTTAGTTGGCATGTCTTTTGCATTACTTTTCACAGTACATGTACTGTGAAAAGTAATGCAAAATACTTGCCAACATTGTACATTCAATCACAGTAAATTGTTGGCAACTCTTTTGCATTACTTTTCACAGTACATATTGTAATGTAAATTCACAGAAAATTGTTGTAATGCATATACAACAAAATTATGTAATATCACAGTAATTTCTTACAATTTGAAGTTGTGAAATTACAACAATGTATTGTACTACCATTGCTGTGCAATTACAATACATTGCTGTGAAGCCATTCACAGTAAATTGTTGTGAACCTTACTGTAAAAGTCGTGCAAAATATTGCCAGTAATTTATTGTGACTTTACGGTGAAAGATCTTACAGTGTGGGTTACTACAGTTCTAAAGTAAAAAAAGAAAGCTGTGTGCTAAAATGTGCAAATATGTAAAGATATTTTTTTTAATCTTTAATAAATGGCTAAATGAATAAATTGTCTGTTTCTTTGTTCATAGAGCATGTCGTTAAGCAGCTGTTCTCAACCTTGGTTTCTTGAAAAAATAAATGGAAATAGCCGATCTACAAGCTCCCAACATACTTTCGAATATTCACCTATAGAATGGCATAATTAATATCAAGTTTGGGGTCCCCAAATATTTGTCCTGTGAGGTCTTTGTATAAAAAGGTTGAGAACCACTGCAGTAAAGCATATGGACCATTTCAGCATGTTTCAACCTTCCTCTGTATGTTTTTAATGTCTCATTTAAGCCAAAAAGAATCACTTTACTCTATTTGGTGTTTTAAAGTTCTGCAGGGGTTGCTCCAAGCCTGTCTATCAGTGGCATCACTGCCATACGGGCATATGGCAGTAATGTCACTAGTAGACAACTTTTAGCATGCTCCCGGTGGAACTACAACTAATAATATAATGTAGATGTAAAGTGATTATTTTTCTTTATTAATGAGGCATATTAAAATCATACAGAGGAAGGTTGAAAAAGTGCTGACATGGTCATTCAATAATAACATTGTTTCAATGTATAATGCAATGTATATATATATAGTTGAATCAACGTTGATGCAATTCTACATTATTTCAATGTCGATCATAGCATAGTTGAATCAACGTTGATTCATTGTCAGAAGAACAAAACAGGTCCAGCTGTGACAAATCCTCATCAGACAGAAGGTTTGCTCTTCTGAAGGTCTGGAAGTGTTATGGTTTGTAACCGACCCCAATCGCACAACACAAGACAGGTATGAGAGTAAGCCAAGAACTGGGCATTTATTGAAAACAACAGAAAACGGCACTGTCCCTTTAAGGGAGAACACAAATACAGGAAAAACAAGAACTTGGGAAAATAGGCACAGTGCCTTTAAGAGGCGAGCTGGCTAAGGGGAAGGCTAAGGGAAGGCTAACGGACAGGGCCGGGGCAAGGGACAAGGCAGGAACAGGGAGGACTAGGGGGACTGGACAGGGATGACTAGGAGGACTAGGAGGACTGGACAGGGAGGACTAGGATGACTAGGAGGACTGGACAGGGAGGACTAGGAGGACTAGAGAGGGGAAACAGGGACAGAGGTCCGCGGAGGCGGGCTGGGGACAGGGACAGAGAAAACAGGGTTCTGGCCTTGGAACAGGGCGAGGGTCAGAGCTGCTTACAGGGATGGAGTAGGCGCGCGCAGGCTAGACGTCTGGAAGAGAGCGCATCTGGCGCGGAGGTCAGAGTGGTGCGCGTCTGCTTGGAGTACGCGCCGGTACGGAGAGCGCATCTGGCGCGGAGGTCTGAGTGGTGCGCGTCTGCTTGGAGTACGCGCCGGTACGGAGAGCGCATCTGGCTCGGAGGTCTGGATGCGCGTCTGGATGCGCGTCTGGAGTGAAGAGCGCGTCTGGAGTGAAGAGCGCGTCTGGCTCGGAGGTCTGGATGCGCGTCTGGATGCGCATCTGGAGTGAAGAGCGCGTCTGGCTCGGAGGTCTGGATGCGCGTCTGGATGCGCGTCTGGAGTGAAGAGCGCGTCTGGCTCGGAGGTCTGGATGCGCGTCTGGATGCGCGTCTGGAGTAAAGAGCGCGTCTGGCTCGGAGGTCTGGATGCGCGTCTGGATGCGCGTCTGGAGTGAAGAGCGCGTCTGGCTCGGAGGTCTGGAGTGGAACACTGGCATACCTCCCGTAGAGGTTTAGAGAGCGCAGTACAGTGTCTCCCTCCAGGCAAACGGCGACAGGAGGCGAAGACTTGAGCGCATCTCACGCCGGAGATGAAAACAGCATAAAGACAGAAACAGAAACTCCCGTAGGAGCCTACAGACAGAGAACCTCCCGTAGGGGTCTTGGTGATAGAGATATGATACGGAACGACCCGACCCGGACTGAGGGGAAGAGCGAGGGCTTTTAAGCCCACAGGGGTGCTAATTAGAATACACATCAGGTGCGTGATGGTAATTGATACTCGAACTAGAAGCGTGTGTTCGGCACCAGACCAATCAAACACATAATGACAGGTAGTCCAAGGGTGTGGCTGCTGAAGAGCAAACGAGAGTAAACGAACGCGAGGGTGGGGGCTAGTGAGGTGAGGAGACAGGGAATTAAAGGTCAAGGGAAAGGCGAACCTCACAGGAAGTATCGTTTGAATCATTTGAATTCAGAGTGAACCCCTCTGTGTTTGGCTCCACGCCAGGTAACGACCAGTCACAGCTCGTACACACAATAATGGTGCTGAGACACATTATGAGTGTTAGTCTGAACAAGTCTGAATATTTCACAAATAAAACAAACAAACAGACAAACAAACACAGTAATGATCCAGATGTCATTACTCTCTATAACCCTACGACCTGTGTCTCTATAACACTAAGACCTGTGTCTCTATAGCCCTAAGACCTGTGTCTCTATAACCCTAAGACCTGTGTCTCTATAACCCTAAGACCTGTGTCTCTATAACCCTACGACCTGTGTCTCTATAACCCTAAGACATGTGTCTCTATAACCCTAAGACCTGTGTCTCTATAACCCTAAGACCTGTGTCTCTATAACCCTAAGACCTGTGTCTCTCCAGAATCCCACTTGATCCAAGAAGAAGAAGAAGAAGAAGAAGAAGAAGAAGAAGAAGAAGAAGAAGAAGAAGAAGAAGAAGAAGAAGAAGAAGAAGAAGAAGAAGAAGAAGAAGAAGAAGAAGAAGAAGAAGAAGAAGAAGAAGAAGAAGAAGAAGAAGAAGAAGAAGAAGAAGAAGAAGAAGAAGAAGAAGAAGAAGAAGAAGAAGAAGAAGAAGAAGAAGAAGAAGAAGAAGAAGAAGAATAATAATAATAATAATAATAATAATAATAATAATAATAATAATAATAATAATAATAATAATAATAAGAATAATAATAAGAATAACAATAAGAATAACAATAAGAATAAGAAATAATTAAAACACACATCAAACAAACAACCAAATAAAATTTACAAGGTATGTAATACACGAAGCAGAAAAGTCAAATGACAGTTATAAAAAAAAGTATTATCATTGTTATTCTTCTATTCCCTGGATATCGCTGGATCCTCACGGCTCCGCTGTTCATTTCGGGTCCAGCTGGTCGTATCCGCCATGTTGGAACTGTGCCACTCGGTAATCGGTTCTCGATACTCAACCCCAATTATAAATTAACCCTCTGTAGTGGGGTAGTGAAAGGGTTAACCTTCTGTAGTGTGGTTGTGAAAGGGTTAACCCTTTGTCATGTGTGAGTGGCAGGGTCAACCTTCTGTATTGTCGCAGTGAAAGGGTTAACCCTTTGGTAGTGTGGTAGTGAAAGGGTTAACCTTATGTAGTGTGGTTGTGAAAGGGTTAACCCTTTGTCGTGTGGCAGTGAAAGGGTTAAAACATACATTATGCAATTATCAGTAGACGTTACATTCAGGACTTTAAGATTATTCTACAGGATAATCCAAGCAGAGGGAGCAGAACATAGGAAGGCCTCCTTGCCCAACTCAGTCCGAGCTTTAGGAGCAGTCATAAGCACAGTGTCCTGAGACCATAACTCATAACTGCCACATCGTTTTTGGGACATAAAGACACAAACGTATATACATGTTTCTCTGTAATCACAGTCACATGGTTGACAGGACAGGACTCTGCTCCCTTCACTGACATTTCTGTGTTCTTTTTCCTCATAAAACCCCGGAATACCCATTTATTGTACAAACATTATGGATTATCGTTGTGAATGAGGGATTACTATGTGGAATATCCCTTTTCTCTTCCCCCTGTAGCTGTGCTAACCATGGATATCTATAGAACACTAGATAGCTTAAGGTGGAGTCACCAGCGTCACTGAACCGCCGCCATCTTGCTCGAGTCAGCCTTGAGTGAGAGTGAGTGAGCTGCACAGACAAAAATACTCATAACTCGCTGAAATATTGACGGATTTACAAACGGGTTGGTTTGCTATAAACATCAAATATGTAGTTATGATACTGCATACTTATAAAAATGTTTTTTTTAAAGATGTTTTTTTTACAAACCACTTGAATCATAGCCACGTTAATAATGCTTGTAATAAACCAAACCGTTTGTAAATCCGTCAATATTTCAGCTAGTTATGAGTATTTTTGTCTGTGCAGCTCACTCACTCTCACTCAAGGCTGACTCGAGCAAGATGGCGGCGGTTCAGTGACGTCACTCTCCATTGGCCGGCAGCGCGGGTAAGCTATCTAGTGTTCTATTATCTATGGTGTTAACCACTGAGCCTATGATTGACAGTTGTCATGCACAGCTGTAAGTGATGTGATGCTAATCAAGGGGGAGACCTGAGACACCTGCCTTCCGCCCTGCAGATTGGCCGAGCAGGTGTCTGGGTCCGCCCCACGTGATGATGTCATCAGCGAGCTCCTGGGCTTCAGATTCTTCACCACATTTATTTATTATTTATTTAACCTTTATTAACCTCTGTATATCTTGTACTTCGTTACAATACTTAAGTACTGTTTTTGGGGGATTTGTACTTTACTCAAGTATTATTAGGTTTGTGTACTTGTACTTTTACTCGATTACATTTCATACTTTTTACTCCTTACATTTAAAACGCAGACCTACAAAGTACAAAGCTCGCAGGTCCAACCATTTTAATTAGTATATGTGTTTCTCTGGCCGAACTAACGTTAACGTTATTAATCCTGCACTTTATTTAAAAACAGCCAATCAAATCCCCATCAATGGAAAATGAACCCGCCCATTATACCCATGCTGATTGGTCCTTGTGCAAGACTAGACAGCGGGGATCTTTGATTAAACACCTGCTATCAGAAGAATAGACGGTCAGAAAAAAAGGTTTTTACTTTTTAGTACTTATTAAGTACATTTAAAAGTAGAAACTTTTTGACTTTTACTCAAGTGTGTTTCTAGCCAGATACTCTGACTTTTACTTGAGTACGATTTTGAGACGGTATACTATACTTTCACTTAAGTATAATTTCTGGGAGGCGGCTGGGTGGCGTAGCGGAGATTGCGCTCGTCACCAATGCAAGAGACTCCGGTATCGAATCCCAGTCTCAGCATTGCCTTCGGCTTGGGCCGGCCGTCGTACTGGCTCATTTGGCAGAGTCAGCGGGTGGAAAGTCGATGAGTGGGGATTGGACGTTGTGGACAGCGACCCCTACAGGTCGGTTGGGAGACGCCTGCACAGCAGAGACAGGAAGTGGCGAGGGTAGTGTGAGCCTCCCATGCGTTACACCTCGCCAATGAGAGTCCGCGCTGGCAGGCGAAAAGATGTGACGGGCTGCCTCCTCGTGTATCGGAGCGGACACGTGCTGCAAGGCTTCTATCCTCCCTACAACCGACCAGTGGGGGGCATAGTCAAGCAACCATCAAGACAGGGGAGGGGAGAATTGGATACACAAAATTGTGATGGGAGAAAAAAAGTGGATTAAAAAAATCATTTCTGGGTACTTTTTACACCCCTGCTATTTTGGCCCCTGTAGTACATATATATACGTTGGACGCTAAGCTGTGAACAAACACACCACTGATGCAGTTCTCCTGAACCTGCCCTGATACCCAGAACAGTTGCCGGAGCTTGCATTATTCAACGCACCTTGCTTGCTGTTGCACTATACCTCAACCCCCCCCCCCCCCCCCCCCTCCTCCTCCTCCTCCTCCCAGGGGCGTATCTAGACCAAGCACTATACTGGGGCACAGGGGGGCACCAAGGTATGTGAAGGTATGTGACATCTTTTTTTTTGCCGATTTTGCCCGGTTTTTGGGCGAAAATGGGCAGATTTTGTAACTATTTTATTTTTAACTTTATTTCGGTTTTAGGGTTAGGGTTAGGTTAGATGCATCCATCTGTATGGAGAATGGGAGGGGTTTGTCTGATGTTAAGGCCTTGAGAACATCACCCACTGCCTTTGGAGCAAGGACCAGAGCCTCTACCTTTGTTCTTCCTAAAGTCATTTTCTTCACTATTTTGGAATGATGTAGAATCTTTTGATTGAGCTTTTTTTTTTTTTAAGAAAAAATGTATCATTTAGATGCCTTTATTTCATATTCGACGCAGACGGTAGGCTATATATAGCACATTTTGTTTGATTTTCAGTTTTCAATCTATAATAAGTTAACAGAGAAAATAAGTACACAACCACATTATTTCAACCTACTGTAATAAAACTATGTTTATTGTCATTGTTTTAAGAACACAAGGTGACTTGGTAATACTCACATTTTGAGTAAAAATAATCCCACTGGTCACAATGGTGACCGTAATAATGTTTTTGTTATAAGGCTATGAAAATGTTACTGAATGATGTATCAATGTATTTCTAGCTAAATTGAAATAATAAAGGGTCTCAATTAAATATGTGTAGTGTCACATGACCAGAACTCAGTCGTTGCAAGGTTTAACTGAGGCTGCGTTAACATGATGGCACACCCTCCTCCAATCCCTCCACCGGAGCAAGGCCAGAGAGAGAGAGAGGAGAGGAGAGGAGAGAGAGAGAGAGAGAGATAGAGAGAGAGAGAGAGAGAGAGAGAGAGAGAGAGAGGGATAGGAGAGGAGAGGAGAGAGAGAGAGGATAGAGAGAGGGAGAGAGGGAGAGATAGAGAAAGACGTTCAAGTTAACATGCCATGTGTAGGAAAATAAACAGCTGCCGCAGCCTACCTGAGATCCATGGCACTGTTTTGCTTACTTGGTCCCTTTAAGCTGCACACCGGAGCATCTTTTAATCCAGCTGTTTGCTGTTCTCTGATATTTTCGGACATTTCGTTGATGCGTCGCTCGACACTTCGAGCTGACATTGGGATATCTTTTATCCTTGATTTAATTGTCTCTTTGTTTGGCAAGCCTTCAACATAAGTACACACAGCACGGTCCTTCTGACACACAAACCCGTAGTAGTCTGTCCACGAGGGCTGGAATGCCCGAATTTCTTTTGCTTTAACTTTCTTAGCTGGCGGGGTTGCCATCATGACAGAATGCGACCGCAGCACTGTGTGATTTTACCTGTGAACTACGCACGTGCCCCAGTGATAGTGGTCTAAATACGCCGATGCCTCCTCCCCCCATTTAGATTTATTTCATAGTGTGGAAAGGCTCACATAACTTTGATGCCATTAATAACAGTTCATACTATATTGAAATTATTTTATTGGGAAAACCACATTGAGATACAGTATCTCGTTTTCGAGAGGGTCCCACATTTTGTGCAATGTAATTCAGAATCAGAACACATGACACACAACAACAACAAAAAAATAAAATAAATAAAGGACACATACAAAAACACAACAGAACAAGTACACATTGTAAGAGGATATGTCTCATTATAAGAGGATAAGAGGATATGTCTCAATCTCCATCATGATAGGCCCACTCCACGGCAGTCACATGACGGTGCCACCGCAAGGCAAACAAATATGCTTAACCCTGCGATGACACCGCCAGGCAGCCGCCGTGAGAAAGGCCCAACAAAACATTCAAAGGGTGAGTAGAATACAGGATGTAATAGATATTGAGCTCCTGGACTGGCAGGAGAAGAGGAGCAATCAACCTGCCCAACGAGCGCCCCAAATCAACCAATCGGCCCCCCCTGCCTAAAAATAGGAGTAGAGCCCACTAGCTAACCCGTAACACCAGCATAAAGGACGGCTGTGCCCCATGTCCCCTCACCAGCACAGGAGCCCCACCAAGGAAGCATGTACACTTGACCATAAAATTAGAACAAAGAGCATTTTTAAAGAGGTAAAATGAAGATATGGATCGAATGGTCACCGGAAGGTTGTTCCAGTCCGAAGGGGCTTTGAATATGAAAGATTTCTTGGCCATTGCTTTTGAAAATGGAGAAACTGTGAAAGAAATACTGTACAGAGGTCTTAGACGATAAGTGCAAGAGAAAGGGACCATCAACTGTTTCAGATAAGCAGGATAGTCAGAATGGATACATTTGAAAATCAATTGCAGCCAATGTCTCTGTCTTCTTAAAGTAAGGTTTGATACATAGTACAATGGTGGGTTGTGAACGGACAGTCAAGAACAAATCTGCATAGTCTATTGTAAGCCACATTTAGAGGTGATAAGTGGGTTTTGGAGGCAGCTTGATAGACAACATCAGCATAGTCCATTAATGGCAAAATAAGTTGTTGTGCAAGTTTCTTCTAACAGTGAAGGAAAAACAATGTCTAGCTCTATAAAGGGCTCCAATGCTGCGATTCATTTTAATAACAGTAGAGGTAATATGGAAATTGAATGAGAGTTCGGGGTCAAGCCATACTCCCAAATACTTGATGCGTTCAGCTTTTTGCAGAGGTGTATTATCGGCACATAAGATAACGCATGCCTTAGATTCGGTTGCCTTCAGTTTTTTCCGAGTACCAAAAATCATAAAGTACGATTTGTTTTTGTTTAGTATTCGTTTATTTTCAGCAAGCCATTTCTGTAGTGTCTTAAAGTCAGATTGTAAGGCTGATTGAATCTGTGCTACATTGTTTTTGGATGTATACAACACTGTATCGTCTGCATAAAGATGAACGCTGCAATCAGAACAAACAGAAGGTATATTATTTATAAATATTGAAAAAAGAAGTGGACCAAGGGTTGAACCTTGCGGCACACCACGTTCTTGGACCATTGTATCCGATTGGAACCCTTGGATGACAACACATTGTTTTCTATTATGAAGGTATCTATTGAACCAGAGTAATGCATTGCGTGATAGGCCAACAGAGTGAAGTTTATCTAGAAGTAGGTGCTGGTCAACTAAGTCGAAAGCTTTGCTCAGATCGATAAAAATTGCACCAGTTAATTTACCATCGTTAGTTGCAGAAAAGATGTAATTTGTGAGCTTTAATAGAGCTGTTGATGTTGAGAATTTTGACCTAAAACCAGATTGATGAGGTAATAAAATATTGTACTTGTCAAGAAATTTAGAGAGCTGATTATATATCAATTCTCAAACACTTTGGCAATAGAACAAATAATTGCGATTGGTCTATAATTATTCATTTCAAGTGCATCTCCACCTTTATGCAACGGGGTAATACGAGAGCACTTCCATATGTCAGGCATTTCTAATGTGGACAGTGATATATTAAACAGATCACATAATGGGTACATTAGAATATGGGATGCAAGTTTGAGGAATTTAGGTTCTAAACCATCTAATCCAGGACCACCACTTACTTTTAGGCTATTGATGGCATCAAAGACTTCAAAAGGTAAAATGTTCATGAAAGAGAAGCTATGATCAGGAGGCCTATTACTGAAGAGATCAGACACGGGATCGAGTGATGATGCAGCAGTGACAGATGAAAAATGCTGGATGAATGACTGTGCAATCAGCTGTGGATCTTGTATAATAGTATTCACTTTTGTCTGGTCAATAATATTATTTTTGGATACACCAGTTAAAGTTTTAATCTTATTGCAGAATTGTTTGGGATTTTTGAAATCACGAGCTAAGGAGTCCTTAAAATAATTGGATTTGGCATTTCTGACCATAGTCTTGCTAACATTTCTCAGCCGTTTATACTCCTCCCAGACAGCTGGGTCCTTGTCTTTTCGGAATCTGGCCCAGACTCGATCCCTATGCCTGAAGCTGCTTATAAGATCCGGTGTTATCCATGCAAGATGACTTCCCTTAACTTTAACAGATTTTAGTGGAGCATGCCTATCCAACACTTCAGAAAATTCTGAGTAAAAGAAATCCCAAGAGTCGTTTGGTATTAATTGATTGTTTGAGATTGAGATTAGGTCTTTGATAAATTGATCCACATTCATTTTCTTATGTTGCCTGATTTGAATCACTTTGGGTGGTGCTTTAGGCAGTCTAATTTCCAAATACAGTACACAATAGAACGATCACTAAGGCAATCTGACAAAACCCCTGTTTTTAAAAATCTGTTGGGATGAGAGACTAGGATCCAGTCAAGCAAAGATTCACTGGTAGCTGTGACTCGGGTAGGCATATCAATTAACTGGGTTAGGTTTAAATTAAGAAATATATTTTTAACTTTGGTTAGTGATGTAGCTAGCCAGTTCTTATTGAAATCACCAAGAACTATAAGTTCATTATTACATGAAATAGAATTTAAAGTAGCTTTAATAGAATTAAATGATTCTGCAGGTGCTGAAGGAGGTCTATAAATATTTCCAATAGTTAAGTATTTATTCATATGCAGGGTGACTTTGACAACAATGCATTCAAAGTCTAGAGGCCCAACTTCAGGGATGATTAATTCAGAGACCAAGCTAGATAATACACAAGTGGCAACTCCACCACCTTTCTTACGGGATCTGTCCTCTCTATACAGGACATCATTTTCTAGTTGAATTTGTTCATTTGTTATTTTATCGTTAAGCCAGGTCTCTGATAATGTAATTATGCTTGGCCTGTGTTGAAAAACCCAAGCAACCGACCATTCTAGAAAGGAGACGAGAGACATAATTACACTTGTCATAAGTATGTGTAAATACAAGACAAACAAACAAAATACACAGTTATAAAACACAAGAGCACACAGAGACAGGACAGACAGACAGAACACTAATACTAAACCCAGACGTTTTCGTAGGATCCACATGTCAAAGAAATGCAGCTATTAAGCTAAGCAATCAGAAGAGAGAGGGAGGAGAGAGAGAGAGGGAGGGAGGGAGGGAGAGAGAGAGAGAGAGAGAGAGAGAGAGATAGAGAGAGAGAGAGAGAGAGAGAGAGAGAGAGGGAGAGAGAGAGACCTTTTTGAGCCTTGTAAAAAAAAAGTGCCCTTTTTGAAAAAATAAATATATAATTTTGTTACGCATATAGACTGCCCTTCCAACTGAAAAATGTCAAAATAGAATCAAAATATTAGGTAAAGAGAGAGAGATGCCCCGTATTCCATTGCAGTTTGCACGGCCTCCTCAGCGTGCCTCTCCGCGGACCTATATATTTTATGCATAGCGTGGGTGATGATGATGATGATAGAAACCACTGTGACGCATACAGTTGAATGCTGGTATTACACTCATTGAGGGACACAAAGAAGTCAAGTCCGATGGGATTTGGGAATCTCAAATACAAATCGGGATTGGAATAAAAAATGCATTTATATTAAACAATAGAAAATATACAGCACTTCTTGGGGTCTGTAGGGAAAGCACTTATTCCCTCCCCCCTGAACATTTATGGAGATGTATGGGCCTTTTAAGTCAGTGATAAAAGTGTCTTTCAAGGATAAGTGAGCTCCTGCACTGATTATTATAGTTCAATATTCAATATTTGATCACAAAAAACCCCCAAAGAGCATAAAAAGGGCCCTTAAAAATCGGGCTTGTGCGCTACGCGCGCTTGGTTAAAACACACACGGGTATAGTGCCCTTTTCAGCCTTTGAGTACCTGCCCCTCTAAAGTCCTGTGCACGTCCCTGAGTGGGTGTGTATCTGTTAGTGGCTTGATGGGATGGAAATTTGTCAGAAGGATTACGACAAACATCTGTATCTCCAGTATGCACCCTCCCAAGTGATGATGTTTGGAGGGTGTGGAGGAGATGTATTATAGGACACGAGTGTCAGCTTCCTCATGGTTGCATTGATCCATTGGTGGACTGTTTCCAACATGGTGGACTTGATCACCTGCAGTGATGTAGACATCCTTGTCATCTGTTAACAACTTATTTGACAGGAATGAGAAAATGTCTTGTTACACATGGCGCAACTACCTCCTCGACAACAGAAATATCTCTACTTGACGTGTATTGTGTCTAGCACAATAAAAGCTTTCCCATAGAGCTCTGCATGATGTTTGAAGTGCTGCATTCTCAGCTTATTTGCTGTCTTCTTCTGTGTTTTCTTCTCATGGAACAACAGTAAGTTATTTCGCTTGATCGGTGCTGTCAGAAGTCTGTCATTTGATTCAAGCACTCTTCCTGAAATTGTTGTACTGCTCTTGTCCCGTAGACTCGAGTTGATGGACAGATACGGCAGCAGCCGTAGACTCACACACCTTATTGTCTAATGTAACCAGGTCTTTACTGCCCTCCTCAAAGGGATTCCCATTGCTCAGCAACACCTCCATCAGGTCTTTGGCATGGCGTTGACATTGTTGCTGAGATGGAGATCCTTTCTTTTGATGAGGACGTTCTTCACAATCATCGTTTGTTCTTCACAATCAACTGTTGTTTACAGTTCTCAACTCTAGTTCTCCACATATTTATTGTATTATTGTGTGAAATATCATATAAGATACTGTATGCTCCAATCATGTTTTTCTTTTTCTATTTGTATTGTATTATTATTTTTATTTTTTTTTAAACAAACACATAAACAAACATGACAACACACAATTAGATATACAAGCATTGTTAACAGTGCACATCAAATTAAATCACTGTTTAAATAAATGTCTTATACAAGATATGCCCCTAATACCTGCTATCTATTCCCCTACACACATATGCTCTTGTTCGCACCCCCCACCCTGGACCCCCCAATGGATAATCCATCCATTATCATTCGCTCCTAACCAGACACTACCATTATATGCTAGCTTTTATTCTCTCCACCACTTCTAACCACATTGTCAATTTGGATTCATTGAGACCCAAAATTCTTGCTGTAGATATTTCTAGATAAATCACATCGAGATATGTAAGAATCCAGACCTTTCGGCAAATTTTTTCCGGTTGAATCCATCGTGATGCTATCAGTTTTTTAGCCACTGTAATACCAGATAAAACCAATATCTTTAGCTGTGGGTGTACTGCATACTCAAAAACATCATTCAGCAGTAATACAGAGGGGTGTACAGGTATATTCAGAATTAAGAGATTTGATAATTGCTGGGTCACTTCTTTCCAGAATATCTTAACTGGTGGGCAGTCCCAGTACATGTGCATAAATGTCCCCTCGTCCCCATTTGTACATAAGGAGCATTTGGAGTCTTGTTTAAGACCCATTCTGTTCAGTCTTATAGGAGTCAAGTATGTCCTATGAATATAGTTAAGATTGATTTGTTGATGGTCCGGGTTCCTTGATGCAAGTCGAACATTTGCCCAGGCTTCTTGCCAATCAAAATCTATTTCCAGGTCTGGTATATCCCTCCTCCAAATAGAGTCTAGGTGGAGGGTTTTATACGAGGCCGTTAGTAATTGATGATACAAATCTGATACAAAACCTCTCGATGTCTCTCTTTCATAGAAAAAATTGTGGTATCTGTGGTGTGCAATTGGTATCCTTAATGGAACACCGTGAGACTTCAAACATAACAATAATTGTGCGTAAAATAAATATGTGGAACCGGTGAGATTACATTTTTTTTCTATTTCATCATAACTACAAATACCCTGTTTGTTGAAAACATCTCCTAATGTATGTATGCCTTGCTTTTCCCATCTAGGGAATCTTATAGGTTGTTTTCCAATCAGGAGTGCATTGTTATTGAATAAGGGAGTATGATTATGCCATTTATGTGGGTTAGAATATTTTTTTTTGTGTTTCACGCCATATCCGGATCGCATGTGTAATTATGGGGCCAAATTTCAGTTTGCATTGCTTAATTGATATTTTGGTGTATACTATGTCCTGCAGTCTCTGTGGTGCTACTATATTTACTTCTAAATTTCTCCAGGATACTGATGCTTGGGGTTCAAACCAGGTTGTCCGTGGTCTTAAAGTGTACGCCTTAAAATAGTGGAACAAATTTGGAATTGCCATCCCTCCGTCGGCTTTGTTTCTCTGTGCGGTGGATCTTTTTATACGTGGTGGTTTGTTATTCCAAATAAATTTATATGCGGAAGAGTGTAATTTTTTCCAGTAACCATCTGGAGGGGGTAACGGAAGCATTGAGCTGATGAAGTTGATTCTAGGTAAGGCATCCATCTTAACTATTGAAACCCGTGCCTGTACTGAGTTTTTAAGTTTTGACCACCTGTCAAAGTCGTATTTTATTTTATTTTGGATTTCTATGTAATTGTGTTTCACCGTTTGGCTTATGGTAGGGAATACTTCAACTCCCAAACATCTAAAGTGTTTAACCATTGGTATTTCTTCTGGAAGACTTGTATTTTTTGCAGGGGCGTTCAGTGGAAGGAAAGCCGACTTTGGCCAGTTTATCTTAAATCCCGATAGGTCGCCAAAGTCATTAATCAACTTGAGAAGATGAGGCATTGCGGTGTTAGGGTTTTGCATGAACAGTATTACGTCGTCCGCATATAGACACATTTTGTGTTGTGTGCCCTTGATTACGATTGGTTCTATGAGTTGGGATTGTCTTATATATTGTGCTAAAGGTTCTAGTGATAAATCGAATAGTCCGGGACTAAGAGGGCAACCCTGTCTAGAAGAGCGTGATACCGGAAATATTCCGGAGGTGATTATACCTGTTGTAATCATGGCCGATGGGTCTTTGTATAATACTTTAATCATATCAATGAATCCTTTTCCTAACCCCATCCTTTCTAATACTGCCCATAGATACGACCATTCCAGCCTATCAAAAGCTTTCATTGCATCCAGGGACAGCATCGCCTTGGGTGTGGTGTCGTCCTTGCTGGCATCTAGTACGTATAGTAATCGTCTTATGTTGTCAGTGATCAAACGGTTTCTTATGAAGCCAGTTTGATCCGGATGAACTAAAGACGTCATATGCTTTTGAAGTCTGATGGCTAATACCTTAGAGAACAGTTTGATATCGGGTCCAAGGAGGCTTAAGGGTCTATAACTACCGCACTCGGTGGGGTCTTTGTCTTTTTTAAGGAGGACTGTTATGAGTGCAATATTGTCGTTCTTATGAAAGTTCCCCTCCTTGACTGAGTATAAAATCATATTAAGTAATAGGGGTCCAATTATGTCCCAACATGAGAGGTACATTTCTGGTGGGATACCGTCTCTTCCAGGAGCCCTACCACTTTGCATTTCGGATATGGCCTTCCTGAGTTCCTCTAGTGTGATTGGTGTTTCTAACTGTTTAGCATCATCCTCTGAATGTTTGGGGAGGTTAATTTGATTAAGATATGTGTCCATTTTGTTTTGATCGAAGGTCGTTTCTGATTTATACAAGTTGGAGTAGAATTCTTTGAATGTCGCGTTTATTTCTTTGGTGTTACAAGTCCTTGTTGTGCTTTAATGGAAGTTATATCTGCAAATTTTGCGTTAACTCTTAATCGCGTAGCTAGTAGGTGACTTGGTTTGGAACCTTGAGAGTAATGCTGTTGTCTTGTGCTACGTATTTGTACTTCAGATTGTTGTCTGTAAATGGCGTTAATCTCTATTTTTAGTAAATTAACTTGAGATTCCAGTCAAGCCGAGTCGTTATATTGTAAAGAAGTAAATAATGTAGAGTAAAGCGTTTCTAATTCCGCCAGTTTTGAGCATCGATTCTTGCGTATTTTGGATGAAAAGCTATCCGTGAAATCCTTGATCATTCCCTTTACCGACATCCATAATATTCTAGGGTCCGGCACCGAGTTCACATTCTCTGGTAGGAATACTGAAAGAGCTTCTTTGAGTTGTGTAATGAATTCCTTGTTATTCAGCAGTGTTGTGTTAAAGCGCCATCTTGGGGCTCGGGATGATAGTACACCAAATGATCCTTCTAGGAGTAAATAACAGTGATCTGATAATGCATTGGGTACCATCTCCACTTCATAGTTATCAAATAGTCTCGGTGTTGCGAAAACATAATCTATTCTGGAGAGTGTTTTATGTCTTGCTGATCGACAAGAGTACTTCCGGGTCGTGGGGTTGAGTGATCGCCATAGATCATTTACACCTGTATTATTTGCCCTATCCTTTAACGCATTAGATGACTTTTTTTGTTTGTTGGAAAAGTTGGGATAAGATTTATCCAACCCAGGGTCCCAAATGGCATTAAAATCCGCACCAATTATAAATGAGTATTCTGGAAGGTTTAACATTTCCCTAGTGAGTGCAGTGTAGAAATTAGTTTCGTATAGATTTGGGGCATATACCGCTACCAACGCGATTTTCCTATTCTTGTGTATAATCTTAGCTATGGTTATCCGACCATCTGCATCAGACCATACTCCCTTCAATTCAATATTCAATTTCCGTTTCACGACTATAGCAACTCCACGGGTTCTCGTTCCAAAGGAAGAGTGACTAATGTTATGGTATGTGTTGTCCGCTAACATAGCTTTGTCTCCCACTAAAATGTGCGTTTCGCTTAAGAGAGCCACATCAACCCCAGTGTTCCAGATCATTATATTCAAACTAGCCATAATCTATACATGTTGATTTGTATTTGTTGGTAATATTTCTGGAGTGCGAATTCACAATGGATTTACATCCCACTGTTGAAGTCCCGTTGAGAGCCGAGCATAAAAAAAAAACTGATCCCCCCTCCCTTACAGAGTCGTACAAGGTACCTATTTGATACCTCCTTCGCGTACAACTTCTTCCTTTCCTGCACCTCCGGTCTGCCCAGAATGAGCAATTTATCCTAAGCTTTCCTATGTATGCCATAGAATCTTTTAATTCTAATTTAATAGAATGTCACCTGTGACCAAGCCTCTCTCCCGTTAATCTAATTATAACAGAATGAAAATTATACCTCAATTGGTATACTCATTTAAACTTTTTTTTTAAACCTTCTATTAACCTTCTATTGGTTAGAACATTTCAGAATAAAGAAATAAAGAATAAGAAATAGTGATGTTTAGAATTAGATATCGAAAACCCATATAATCCGGGAATATCTATCGTTATCATATCGTTGTTATTTCACGGGGCCATCATTGAAAAAAGTATTGTATTCCAGAGTGCTGCCCGCCGCTCGTGACTTGCAGATTGATGTTTTAATGTTCCAGTACATTCCTCGTGCCATAGAACAATAACAATCCAGTATATTCCAGAATATTCCGTTATGACTCATAGCCTTCATGTAAGAAAAAATAGAGTCGAAAATTCTAGAATGTTCCAAAATGGTCGGTATCAAATCAAGATCTGCATATTACCGTGAATCTATATATATATGGTGTTTAGCGTATTATATCAAATTACTTATTTCTCATTGTTGTCAAAAGCTTGTATGTTGCCGTTTTTGATGTCCATGCAATTGTAGCGTTATCCATGAAAGATGAATCTTGTCATCCACTTTTTATATTCTTCATGTAATCTTCTGCCGCCTCAAGCGAACGTAGCACGAATCTCTTTCCTTCTCCCTCAACTATGGAAAGATTAGCTGGATACCGTAAGATGGGGTGGAGACCTTTCTCATATAGCCGGTTTACTACACCCTTGTAGCGGGCCCACAGAGTTATGGCTTCCTTGCACATGTCTACATAGAACCACACTCTTTTCCCTTTGTACAGTTTCCCCCATTTCTTGCGTGATTCCCTGATAATCGTGTCTCTTGTTGCAGTTTCCCGTAGACTAGCAATGATCACTCTTTCCTTGTTGTTGTTATTGTAGTTTTCAGATCCAATTCTGTAGCGTTTGTCCACTATCGGTTCTGTAGTTAAAATTTCAGAACCTAGGATTTCGAATAGCACTGCAGCAAACTTGTCATCTGTGCAGATGACTGATTCATCCAAACCCACTATACAGAGATTGAATCTGCGGGCGTGCCGTTCTATTTCTAGCAGATGGATCAAGTTTTCCTCCTTGTTGTCATGGATTGCCTGCCGGAGCTGTTTATTTTCCAGTTGCATTTCCTTCTATACTTCGGCGATAGCTTCAGATAGTTCCTTATTCTTCTCCTCTTGCTTCCGTGAGTATTCGATCCCAGTATTTGCAACCGCCGTTATGCGATCGGATTGTGCTACAACCTGTGTCTTGATATATTCAAATTTAGCCTCTATGGCTATCTTAAATGCGGTAGCATTAATCTCGGCTCTTTCCACAGCTTTAGAAATATCATTAACCTTATCGGTTAAGATCTTCATCATATCTGTCATCAGCGTTTTGAAGTCGGGTGAAATACTCTCCATGACTGTCTCGGCTGAGGTCGTATGGATGTTAGAATCCATGCTATTGTCAGGCTTTTTATTCTCAATAGCGTCTGCTTTTCCCTTCCCTGTGGAACGTGTCACCGCGCCGTCTGCCGTTGGAGAATCAGCTTCACAGCTTTTTGAGTTATCTTTGTTTGCTGGCATGTCGCGTTTGACTGTTGATATAGTTAGTTGAAGGTCTTAGTTAATATATACGTCGAGGTTTAAACACATTAGTGTTGTATAAAGTAGGTTTTTAAGCGTAATTAACAAAAAATGGAGCGGAGCTTGTGACAGATGCGACCGTCACATACTGTCGTCAAACCGGAAGCCACTAAAGGCTGGCTGTCACAAAACAGTCACATCTAGAGACCTCAAAACCTACTCTAGCGAGGCCTTTAACCTTGAACTGGAGAGTCTGGACTGGTCAGATGAACTCAATGGTACACTGGTTGAAGAAACTTGGCTTGGCTTCAAAACCAAATTTTCATCAATACTAAACAACATGGCCCCCCTAAGAACCACCAGGGTAAAAAATCGCGCTGAGCCATGGATGCACACTGAAATACTGACCGCTATGAAAGCCAGAGACAAAAAATGCTCTGAGTTTCGTAAAAGTCAGTCAAAGCTTACCAAAAGCACGAGCAGTGAACTCCAAGCCCACGTGACTGAACTCAAACTAGAAAGAAACAGACTAAGAAATGACGTAAACTCCATGATCAAAACTGCTAAAAAAAATTTCATCAATGACAAAACCGAGGAAAACAAAAATAAACCACGTGAACTTTGGAAATTACTCAACAATCAACTAGGCTGCAGTAAAAAACTCAAAACCAGGTTCTCAAACATAAACATAAAGACGGACAACACGCTCATCACAGACAAGCTGGATGTAGCCAATTACTTAAACACTTTCTTCACAAACATAGCCACAACACTGGTAAACAAACTACCCTCCCACTCAGGGCAGTATGGGGTAGAACACATAGTAGCATACTACAAGAACCTAGGCGTCCACAAAGACGACTTCAAACTGGAAATAGTAACTACAGATGAGGTACTCAAAAAACTGAGCGCCCTCCAACCAAACAAGGCCACTGGCCATGACAACATTCCCTCCAAATTCCTCAGAGACTCAGCAGCAGCCATCACCCCAGTCATCACACACATAATAAACCTCTCCATAAAACAGGGACACGTCCCCAAGGACTTCAAAATTGCGAGAGTAACACCCCTGCACAAAAAGGGCAGCAAATTAGACCCGGGTAACTACCGCCCTGTTTCTATCCTTACATCCATCTCGAAAGTCATGGAAAAAATAGTATACGAACAGATAGAAAAGTACCTCGCGGAAAAAAATCTAATCTACGAATTCCAATCTGGCTTCAGAACATCCCACTCCACTGACACATGCCTTCTCTACTTGAACGACCACATCAAACAAGAGGTGGACGCGGGCAAATACTGCGGCATGGTCATGCTGGACCTACAAAAGGCCTTCGACACTGTCAATCACACCATTCTGATTGACAAGCTAAAAGCAATTGGTTTTGATAGTTTATCAGTGAGCTGGATACAATCCTACCTGGAGGGGAGGGAACAGATGGTGGAAGTAAACGGTACCCTATCCCCCCCCCTCACAGTGAGCTGTGGTGTTCCACAAGGAAGCATACTAGGACCGCTACTATTCCTAATTTATGCAAATGACATGTCGTCAGCTTGTGACTGCAACTTGTTCCTGTTTGCGGACGACTCAGCCCTGCTGGTCTCTGACAAGAACAAGTTACAGGTTGAAAAAGCCCTCAGCTCGGAACTAGGCAAAATCTGCATATGGCTCGCCGACAACAAACTATCATTACACATGGGCAAAACAGAGTCCATTCTCTTCGGTTCAAATAACAAACTCAGCAAGACCGACGGCTTCTCGGTTACAGTGGGTGACAATATTATCACAAGGAAAGATGAAATTACCTACCTGGGTTCCATCCTAGAGGCTAATCTTTCCTGTGACAAAATGGCATCCAATGTAATAAAAAAAGTCAACCAACGAACGCGATTCTTGTACCGGATCTCCTCTCTGGTAAACAAGAATACCCTGAAGACTCTAGCAGGAGCACTCATTCAAGGGTACTACGACTATGCTTGCACCTCATGGTACCAAAGCACCTCAAAGGCACTAAAAAACAAATTACAAACATCTCAAAACAAGCTAGTCAGACTACTACTTGACCTGACTCCTAGAACCCACCTCACCCCTGCCCACTTTGACAACCTAGGATGGCTTAGAGTAGACGACAGAGTACAGCAACTTGCAATGGGCCTGGTCTACAAGATACACTACGCGACCAAGGTACCCATGTACATGTCAAAATACTTCCCAAAGGTCAGTGAATACCACGATCACAACACCAGAGGGAGCTCCACAAATCATGTAAAACCCAGATTCGGCTCAAACAAGGGAATAAACACGTTTCGCAATTATGCCACATCAATGTGGAACGCCCTACCTAAAGCTGTAAAGGAATGTGAATCACTACCCACCTTCAAAAACACTCTCAAAAAACACCTACGTGAGACTGCAATTCGAAACTGGCCCCTACAAATGTCCTAACCTAGTTGTACAGTAAATGACCAAGTAAGGCTTTGTCAATATTCCAATGTACAGTGTAAAATGTATGTGTGTCCCCTTCCCAACCCCCCCCCCCCCCCCCACCTCCAATGTACAGCCCTCACCCAACCCACCCAACCCCACCCCACCCAACCAACCTCCTCCAATGTACAGTTTCTATGCCAAATGTATATACACTCCTTTTCTGGACACTTTTGTATCACAAACAGTACTGTATTTGCAAATCTGATATGTCATAAATGTATAGATGTAGCAGTACTGTCTATCTGTATGTCATGTATGTCATATATGTTATGATGAATTGAAAATGGGGGACCCTGATGTAAACAAGACAAAAGTCTTTCTCTGGTCTGCATCCCCTTAACAATTGTATGTATTGAGCTGTACTGTACTGTACCCATTCTGCAATCTGTTAATAAACTTTTCAATCAATTCAATCAATCAATGTTTATTTTATTTGTATTCAATTACTCATTCATGAAAACCTAGGCACAGGCACCAATATCACCATTCTAGGTTTAATAAAAGTTATGAAGCGTAATTCGAAATAAAAACAGAAATTGCAGCCATCTTTGATTTTTGGCATACCAGAATATTCAAAACATCAATATTTGAACTCCAGTTGATTCCTAACTTAAAATAGCAATATAAAATTATATTACACAGCAATTGTGTGAACATTAAGACATTTTTTAAGAAGTCATGATTTCGATTTGGGCCATTTTGGATACATTTTTATTAAATTCAACTGGTTCCTTGACACTCAAGCCAAAATTGTTCTATAGATCCTTATCTTCAAATTAGAAGTGAAAACAAAACTTTCGCATATACATTTTAAATGACTGAGTGTCCAGGCACCCCACTATCAGAAAAGTGTGTGGTTTTCTGGTCAGCAGGAGATGTGCATCTCTGGCAGCTTATGGTCAGTGGCATTGTTCGTCAAATAGTGTTGAACTTGAGTGTTACACCCTGATATGTAACGCACAATTTTTATCAGTTGACAACACAAAGCCGTGTGTCATTTATTTCGCAGTAGCACAAGTGACAGCTGTCAGAACTATGCCGGGCTAGCTTCTGACAGCTCGTAGTAATCAAACATTTATCAATGACACCCCACACAGGGCGTCTCCTCTCAGCCCAACCCAAAACCAACCTCCTTAAAGTGACAGTGCCCCATCAACACATCAAAACAATACCATGGGGAATTATGTCTCTATAGAACCCACTACAATATAAATATTATATTTATTAAGAAGGTTATTTATTTATTTGCATCTCAGATATTGATTGAAGAGGTGTATTTCTATATGGGTGACATGTCCCCATACACAGGGGATACTAGGGCATTTACATGCAGTCACCAGCTCTCCACCCAATCCAATGCCTATATGGGAGATTTCCCACGACCTGTTAAAACGGCACTCTCTTACGTTAAGACAGCACTCTCTTATGCCACCATCGCCAAAACACCAAAAGAGCATCAAATCACTGACCTCTAGGACCATCATTCAGGTCATAGTACCAGTTAGATTAGATTACATTGAAATGTATTGTCATCATACAGCATAAGTACATTACAATGAAAATAAGTGGGGCATCCAACCCGAGTGCAAATGTAACAGTAAAGTGCAATAGTAATATTAATATAGTGATTAAGCTGGGTATAAGATATATACATTTGTTCTACTGAGTATAATGCTAATCACATGTATGTACAGAGTTGTAATATATTTAAATGTTTCAAAAATGTACCCCAGTTGCTATTGCATTCACAAATTTGTGTTTTATTACACGTATATGTACATACATACCAACTATTCGCCTGTTTTATTCTCCACCCATCCATAACAACACTATTATCACCACATCTTTCTTTTGCCAAAGTATAAACAGAGTATCAAGCGCACGCCGGTAGTATCGCGAGAGGTTAAGTGTTGGACTGTGACGTCAGAGGAGACACTTCAGGCTGCGCTGGAATGCACAGACTGGAATGTGTTTCGTGATAACACAGACAACCTCAACGAATACACTGAAACGGTGCTTGACTTTGTCTGTACTCTGGTAGAAGAAACAATCCCCTCTACCACAATTAGAATTTACCCAAATCAAAAGCCTTGGGTAGATAAATCCGTCTGTGAGGCTCTGAAAGGGCGCACCTCAGCATACAACACCGGGCTTGTGACAGGCAACATGGATGAACAAAAGACGGCAAGATACAACGTCAGGAGAGCAGTAATAGAGGCAAAACGGCGTTATAGGTACAAAGTTGAACTTCAGTTTGAACAGGCTGACTCTAGAGGCATGTGGCAGGGCCTCAGAACGCTGACAGATTACAAAGGCACCTCCCTCAAGCTGAACAGTGACATCTCCTTAGCAAATGAACTCAATACCTTCTATGCGAGGTTTGAGGCGGTGAATAACAACACCAGCCTACAAACCCCCTGCAATTTGCATACCGCCCCAACAGGTCCACGGAGGATGCCATAGCCCATGTGCTGCACACAGCAGCATCACACCTGGACAAGAGGCAGGGGAACTATGTGAGAATGCTATTCATCGACTACAGCTCAGCATTCAATACCATAGTCCCCTCCAAACTCATAGCCAAGCTCAGGGACCTGGGCTTGAACTATGACCT
>NW_028174866.1:453671-458671 GCF_963971535.1 Notolepis coatsorum
CCTCCTGCTCCTCCTGCTCCTCCTCCTCCTCCTCTTCCTCATCCTCCTCCTGCTCCTCCTCCTCATTCTCCTCCTCCTCCTTCTCTTCCTCTTCCTCCTCCTCCTCCTCACCCTCCTCCTCCTCTTCCTCCTCCTTTTTACCATATTTTCTTTTTTACCTCCATATAGAGAGAGTGATCTGCAATCTACTTGGGTTGGGGGTGCAATTCCTAACAGGCTCAACCATATGGATAAAAGTTCCCATATTATGTGCTTTACACAAACTAAAAACAGATATTACATTACATTACACAAACTAAAAACAGATATTACATTACATTACACAATTTAAAAACAGATATTACATTACATTACACAAACTAAAAACAGATATTACATTACATTACACAAACTAAAAACCGATATTGTCTGAATTACTAGAAGAAAGAAATGCACCACCTTTGGCTGATAGTAATTTATTCATTTCTTAGGATTTCTTTTGGTCTAATAAATGTTTAAGGTTCTTAGATGGATCCCCTGCTGCCTCCTCCTCCTCTTCTTCCTCCTCCTCCTCCTCCTCCTCCTCCTACTCTTCCTCCTCCAACTCCTCCTCCTCCTACCCTTCCTCCTAATCCTCCTCTTCCTCCTCATGCTCCTGCTCCGAATCATCTTCCTCCTGCTCCTCCTCATCCTCATCCTCCTCTTCCTCCTCCTCCTCCTTCTCCTCCTTCTACTAATCCTCCTCCTTCTCCTACTCTTCCACATCTTCCTCCTCTTCCTCTTCCTAATCCTCCTCTTCCTCCTCCTCCTCCTGCTCGTTCTTACTCTTCCTCATCTTCCTCCTCCTCCTCCTGCTCCTCCTGCTCCTGCTCCTACTCTTCCTCATATTCCTCCTCCTCATCCTCCTCCTCCTGCTCCTCCTCCTCCTCCTCCTCCTCCTCCTCATCTTCCTCCTCCTCCTCATCCTACTCTTCCTCATCTTCCTCCTCCTCTTCCTCCTCCTCTTCTTCCTCATCTTCCTCCTCCGCCTCCTCCTCATCTTCCTCATCTTCCTCCTCCTCCTTCTAATCCTCCTACTCTTCCTCATCCTCCTTCTCCTCCTCCTCCTAATCCTCCTCCTCCTCCTTCTCCTACTCTTCCACATCTTCCTCCTCTTCCTTTTCCTAATCCTCCTATTCCTCCTCCTCCTCCTGCTCCTGTTCTTACTCTTCCTCATCTTCCTCCTCCTCCTCCTCCTGCTCCTCCTGCTCCTGCTCCTACGCTTCCTCATCTTCCTCCTCCTCCTCATCCTCCTCCTCCTGCTCCTCCTGCTCCTCCTCCTCCTCCTCTTCCTCATCCTCCTCCTGCTCCTCCTCCTCATTCTCCTCCTCCTCCTTCTCTTCCTCTTCCTCCTCCTCCTCCTCCTCCTCCTCACCCTCCTCCTCCTCTTCCTCCTCCTTTTTACCATATTTTCTTTTTTACCTCCATATAGAGAGAGTGATCTGCAATCTACTTGGGTTGGGGGTGCAATTCCTAACAGGCTCAACCATATGGATAGAAGTTCCCATATTATGTGCTTTACACAAACTAAAAACAGATATTCCATTACATTACACAAACTAAAAACAGATATTACATTACATTACACAAACTAAAAACAGATATTGCATTACATTACACAAACTAAAAACAGATATTACATTACATTACACAAACTAAAAACCGATATTGTCTGAATTACTAGAAGAAAGAAATGCACCACCTTTGGCTGATAGTAATTTATTCATTTCTTAGGATTTCTTTTGGTCTAATAAATGTTTAAGGTTCTTAGATGGATCCCCTGCTGCCTCCTCCTCCTCTTCTTCCTCCTCCTCCTCCTCCTCCTCCTCCTCCTCCTCCTACTCTTCCTCCTCCAACTCCTCCTCCTCCTACCCTTCCTCCTAATCCTCCTGCTCCGAATCATCTTCCTCCTGCTCCTCCTCATCCTCATCCTCCTCTTCCTCCTTCTCCTCCTTCTCCTCCTCCTCCTAATCCTCCTCCTTCTCCTACTCTTCCACATCTTCCTCCTCTTCCTCTTCCTAATCCTCCTCTTCCTCCTCCTCCTCCTGCTCCTGTTCTTACTCTTCCTCATCTTCCTCCTCCTCCTCCTGCTCCTCCTGCTCCTGCTCCTACTCTTCCTCATCTTCCTCCTCCTCATCCTCCTCCTCCTGCTCCTCCTGCTCCTCCTCCTCCTCCTCCTCCTCCTCCTCCTCCTCCTCATCATCATCCTCCTCCTCCTCATCCTACTCTTCCTCATCTTCCTCCTCCTCTTCCTCCTTCTCTTCTTCCTCATCTTCCTCCTCCGCCTCCTCCTCATCTTCCTCATCTTCCTCCTCCTCCTTCTAATCCTCATCCTCCTACTCTTCCTCCTCCTCCTTCTCCTCCTCCTCCTAATCCTCCTCCTCCTCCTTCTCCTACTCTTCCACATCTTCCTCCTCTTCCTCTTCCTAATCCTCCTCTTCCTCCTCCTCCTGCTCCTGTTCTTACTCTTCCTCATCTTCCTCCTCCTCCTCCTCCTGCTCCTCCTGCTCCTGCTCCTACTCTTCCTCATCTTCCTCCTCCTCCTCCTGCTCCTCCTGCTCCTCCTCCTCCTCCTCCTCCTCCTCCTCCTCCTCCTCCTCCTCCTCCTCCTCTTCCTCCTCCTCCTCCTGCTCCTCCTCCTCATTCTCCTCCTCCTCCTTCTCTTCCTCTTCCTCCTCCTCCTCCTCACCCTCCTCCTCCTCTTCTTCCTCCTCCTCCTCCTCCTCCTCCTCCTCCTCCTCCTCCTCCTCATCTTCCTCCTCCTCTTCCTCATCCTCCTCTTCCTCATCTTCCTCCTCCGCCTCCTCTG
Source organism: Notolepis coatsorum (assembly GCF_963971535.1). NCBI lineage: Eukaryota > Metazoa > Chordata > Actinopteri > Aulopiformes > Paralepididae > Notolepis > Notolepis coatsorum. Next base: position 456,499 of record NW_028174866.1, read on the forward strand.
CCTCCTCCTCTTCCTCATCTTCATCCTCCTCCTTCTAATCCTCCTCCTCCTAGTCTTCCTCCTCCTACTCCTCCTAATCCTCCTCCTCCTCCTACTCTTCCACATCTTCCTCCTCTTCCTCTTCCTAATCCTCCTCTTCCTCCTCCTCCTCCTGCTCCTGTTCTTACTCTTCCTCATCTTCCTCCTCCTCCTCCTCCTGCTCCTCCTGCTCCTACTCTTCCTCATCGTCCTCCTCCTCCTCCTCCTCCTCCTCATCCTGCTCCTCCTGCTCCTCCTCCTCCTCTTCCTCCTCATCTTCATCATCCTCCTCCTGCTCCTCCTCCTCATTATCCTCCTACTCCTTCTCTTCCTCTTCCTCCTCCTCTTCCTCCTCCTCCTCCTCACCCTCCTCCTCCTCTTCCTCCTCCTCATCCTCCTCCTCTTCCTCATCATCCTCCTCCTGCTCATCCTCCTCATTCTCTTCCTCCTCCTTCTCTTCCTCTTCCTCCTGCTCCTTCTCCTCATCCTCCTCCTATTCCTCCTCCTCCCCCTCCTCCTCCTCCTCCTGCTCCTCCTCCTCCTCATCCTCCTCTTCCTCCTCCTCCTCCTCCTCCTCCTCCTCCTCCTCCTCCTGCTCCTCCTCCTCCTCCTCCTGCTCATCCTCCTCCTCCTCTTCCTCCTCCTCCTCCTCCTCATCCTGCTCCTCCTGCTCATCCTCCTCCTACTCCTCCTCCTCCTCCTCCTCCTCCTCCTCCTCCTCCTACTCCTCCTCCTCCTCCTCCTCATCCTCCTCCTCCTCCTCTTCCTCTTCCTCTCCTCCTCCTCCTCCTGCTCCCCCTCCTCCTCATCCTCCTCATCCTCCTCCTCCTACTCCTCCTCCTCCTCCTCCTCCTACCCTTCCTCCTAATCCTCCTCTTCCTCATCATGCTCCTGCTCCGAATCATCTTCATCCTACTCCTCCTCATCCTCATCCTCCTCTTCCTCCTCCTCTCCTCCTCCTCCTACTCTTCCTCATCGTCCTCCTCCTCTTCCTCCTCCTCTTCCTCATCTTCCTCCTCCGCCTCCTCCTCTTCCTCATCTTCCTCCTCCTCCTTCTAATCCTCCTCCTCCTACTCTTCCTCCTCCTCCTTCTCCTCCTCCTCCTAATCCTCCTCCTTCTCCTACTCTTCCACATCTTCCTCATCTTCCTCTTCCTAATCCTCCTCTTCCTCCTCCTCCTCCTGCTCCTGTTCTTACTCTTCCTCATCTTCCTCCTCCTCCTCCTCCTGCTCCTCCTGCTCCTCCTCCTCCTCCTCATCCTCCTCTTCCTCCTCATCTCCTCCTCCTCCTCCTCCTGCTCCTCCTCCTCAGCCTCCTCCTCCTCCTCTTCCTCCTCCTCTCGTCCTCCTCCTGCTCCCCCTCCTCCTCCTCATCCTCCTCCTCCTCCTCCAACTCCTCCTCCCCCTACCCTTCCTCCTAATCCTCCTCTTCCTCCTCATGCTCCTGCTCCGAATCATCTTCCTCCTGCTCCTCCTCATCCTCATCCTCCTCTTCCTCCTCCTCCTCATCCTCCTTCTCCTCCTTCGACTAATCCTCCTCCTTCTCCTACTCTTCCACATCTTCCTCCTCTTCCTCTTCCTAATCCTCCTCTTCCTCCTCCTCCTCCTGCTCCTGTTCTTACTCTTCCTCATCTTCCTCCTCCTCCTCCTGCTCATCCTGCTCCTGCTCCTACTCTTCCTCATATTCCTCCTCCTCATCCTCCTCCTCCTGCTCCTCCTGCTCCTCCTCCTCCTCCTCCTCATCTTCCTCCTCCTCATCCTACTCTTCCTCATCTTCCTCCTCCTCTTCCTCCTCCTCTTCTTCCTCATCTTCCTCATCTTCCTCCTCCTCCTTCTAATCCTCCTACTCTTCCTCCTCCTCCTTCTCCTCCTCCTCCTAATCCTCCTCCTCCTCCTTCTCCTACTCTTCCACATCTTCCTCCTCTTCCTCTTCCTAATCCTCCTCTTCCTCCTCCTCCTCCTGCTCCTGTTCTTACTCTTCCTCATCTTCCTCCTCCTCCTCCTCCTGCTCCTCCTGCTCCTGCTCCTACGCTTCCTCATCTTCCTCCTCCTCCTCATCCTCCTCCTCCTGCTCCTCCTGCTCCTCCTCCTCCTCCTCTTCCTCATCCTCCTCCTGCTCCTCCTCCTCATTCTCCTCCTCCTCCTTCTCTTCCTCT
>NW_028174866.1:463671-488671 GCF_963971535.1 Notolepis coatsorum
AGTGCGTCTTTAGTCGACGGCGAAAGATTGGACGTGTTTCGGCTGTCCTAACTGGGGTGGGTAGTTCATTCCACCATTGTGAGGCAAGGACTGAGAATAGGCGACTTCTCTTTGATGACCCTCCCGGAGCTTGGATAGGAGTAGGTCTGAGGCGGCCAGAAGATGCAGAGCGTAGGGGTCTTGAGGGTGTGTAGTTAGGGTTTCTGTTGCTAGGGAACAGTTTGGACACAAATGTTTGAGAACCACTGTACTAGGGAACCTAGTGTTGTTTTAATGTAATGCACAGTAATACAATTCGTTTTTTAAATTTTTATATAAATGTTTTTATTTTATTTTATTTTCATACATAAAACAGAACATAACAGTACAATAATAATAATAATAATAATAATAATAATAATAATAATAATAATAATAATAATAATAATAATAATAATAATAATAATAATAATAATAATAATAATAATAATAATAATAATAATAATAATAATAATAACAATGACAACAGCGACGACAACAATAATAACAGTAACATGAATCATAATGACCTTGACAAGAGACAGACAAACAAAAAAAGTTAAATAATAAAAATAAAATTAAAAATAAATGTGGCTCAGGCACTAGCAACCATGTTTGTGTATCCGTAATACAATTAGTTACCTTGGGCAGCAGCAAAGGGATGTGTGTTTTACGCTCCTCACGGGAGTGGTCGATCCAACGGAGGACTGCCTCGAACACCGTCTCCTCGCTCTTCACATTCAGATCATCCCTCTCGATGATGTCCACCAGTTGCTGCGGGGACAGCTCCACAAACTCCTGTGAGACGTGCAACATCTCCTCAAAGTGGCACACAATGAAGAGATGGGCCTTGCGCCTCAGGTCAGGGCAGCAGTAGATGTCCACAAACCTCCAGATGCCGACACAGTTTTCCAGAGACAGCTGGCCTTCTAGGAAGTCAGAGCACGCTCCTACTATGCCAGTGACGCGAAGCTGGTCTGCAGCAACCAGAAGCTCTTCCACGTTCTCTGCTGTCACCAGCACAAAGCGTGTGTAGGAGTACTCTATGATGAGCTGCATCATACCCGGGGACACCCCAGGGATACTGTAGACTGCTTTATCTGAGTCGCTCCAGCGAGTGAAGAGGGCTCTGTGGGACGCAGAGTATAGAGATATCTGATGAGTAAACAGTAAGCAACATTCTGTCCTGTGTAGTAATTAGGGCTGACCCCTATTAGTCGAATAGTCGACTAATCGGTCGAAAGGAGCCGTAGTCGACTGCCAACCTCTTAGAAGCGTGGCTAACGCTAATGGCATGCATACCAGAGGCCAACTGCCTAAGAAAACAGGCACAGAGGATTTCACCCATCTAACGAACACACTAGACTAGACAAATATCAAGATGTATCCATCAGTGGACCAATTGCAAGCTTTTGCATAGGACAACAAGCCTTCAGTCGACATTAAGGACCCCCCACAGCCCAAATGGAATGATAATATATATATATATATATATATATATATATATATATATATATATATATATTATACTTTTTTTGTACAGTATAGTATCTGTTTACAGTAGAAGTACAGTATAATATCGTTTTACAGTAGAAGTACAGTATATGTTTACAGTAGAAGTGCAGTATAGTATATGTTTACAGTAGAAGTACAGTATAGTATCAGTTTACAGTAGAATTACAGTATATGTTTACAGTAGAAGTACAGTATAGTATCTTTTTACAGTAGAAGTACAGTATAGTATATTTTTACAGTAGACATGCAGTATAGTATCTGTTTACAGTAGAAGTACAGCATAGTATCTGTTTACAGTAGAAGTACAGTATAGTATCGGTTTAAAGTAGAAGTACAGTATAGTATCTGTTTACAGTAGAAGTACAGTATCTGTTTACAGTAGAAGTACAGTATATTATCTTTTTACAGTAGAAGTACAGTATATGATCTTTTTACAGTAGACGTACAGTATAGTATATGTTTACAGTAGAAGTACAGTATAGTATCTGTTTACAGTAAAAGTACAGTATGGTATCTGTTTACAGTAAAAGTACAGTATGGTATCTGTTTACTAACCAAGCTAACCTGAACCAAGCTAACCTGAACCAAGCTAAACTTACCTGAAATAGTCACTGCAGTCACACAGGAGGGCCTTGTGGGCATTCAACTCAGTGCTGTTGACTTTAATAACCACATCACAGAGCCTTCCCTCCAGATGCAGCTCATTAAGGATTGTAGAGGACATTGTTTCCTTTTCCATGTGGGGATTTTAAATTGTATCTACAGAATATATTCAAGCTTACAGACAAGTAGCCAGAAACAACAAGTGATAACTTCACTTGGTCTTCTGAGATCTGAGATCTTCTGAGAGAATTGTTGAATATATACTGTACACAAATGTTCTAGAATGTCTATTATGAAATCATACTGTGACACCACAAATGTCCTAGAATGTTCTATTATGACATCATACTGTGACATCACAAATGTTCTAGAATATTTGATTATGACATCATACTGTGACATCACAAATGTTCTAGAATGTTCTATTAAGACATCATACTGTGACATCACAAATGTTCTAGAATGTTTGATTATGACATCATACTGTGACATCCAGTGATGGGAATAATGGCGTTATACATAATGGCGTTACTAACGGCGTTAGTTTTTTCAGTAACGAGTAATCTACGGATGACTCTTCCAATCTTAATAATGCTGTTACCGTTACTGCGCAGAGTATAGAGATATCTGATGAGTAAACAGTAAGCAACATTCTGTCCTGTGTAGTAATTAGGGCTGACCGGTTGAAAGGAGCCGTAGTCGACTGCCAACCTCTTGGAAGCGTGGCTAACGCTAATGGCACGCATACCAGAGGCCAACTGCCTAAGAAAACAGGCACAGAGGCACTGAAAGAGGATTTCACCCATCTAATGAACACACTAGACTAGACAAATATCAAGATGTATCCATCAGTGGACCAATTGCAAGATTTTGCAGAGGACAACAAGCCTTCAGTTGACTCCTTCAGACATTAAGGACCCCCCACAGCCCAAATGGAATGATAAAAATATATATATATATATTATACTTTTTTTTTCTTTTTTTAGTCGACTAATAGTCGACTAACGGCAAATTTTGGCCAATCATAGTCGACTATCCAAATCCTTAGTCGGGGACAGCCCTAGTAGTAATATATTTTCACTGTAGAAGTATAGGGTCTTAGCACAGTAGAAGTATAGTATATTTTTACAGTAGAAGTACAGTATAGTATATGTTTACAGTAGAAGTACAGTATAGTATCTATTTACAGTAGACGTACAGTATAGTATCTGTTTACAGTAGAAGTTCAGTATAATATCTTTTTACAGTAGAAGTACAGTACAGTATCTGTTTACAGTAGAAGTGCAGTATAGTATCTGTTTACAGTAGAAATACAGTATATTATCGTTTACAGTAGAAGTACAGTATCTGTTTACAGTAGAATTACAGTATAGTATATTTTACAGTAGACGTACAGTATAGTATCTTTGTACAGTAGACATGCAGTATAATATCTGTTTACAGTAGAAGTACAGCATAGTATCTGTTTACAGTAGAAGTACAGTATATTATCGGTTTACAGTAGAAGTACAGTATCGGTTTACGTACAGTATCTGTTTACAGTAGAAGTACAGTATATGTTTACAGTAGAAGTACAGTATATTATATTTTTACATTAGAAGTACAGTATAGTATATTTTTACAGTAGAAGTACAGTATAGTATCTGTTTACAGTAGAAGTACAGCATAGTATCTGTTTACAGTAGAAGCACAGTATAGTATCGGTTTACAGTATAAGTACAGTATCTGTTTACAGTAGAAGTACATTATCTATTTACAGTATAAGTACAGTATATTATATTTTTACATTAGAAGTACAGTATGGTATCTGTTTACAGTAGAAGTACATTATATTATATTTTTACACTAGAAGTACAGTATATTATCATTTTACAGTAGAAGTACAGTATATTATCTGTTTACAGTATACGTACAGTATATTATATGTTTACAGTATACGTACAGTATATTATCTGTTTACAGTAAAAGTACAGTATGGTATCTGTTTACTAACCAAGCTAACCTGAACCAAGCTAACCTGAACCAAGCTAAACTTACCTGAAATAGTCACTGCAGTCACACAGGAGGGCCTTGTGGGCATTCAACTCAGTGCTGTTGACTTTAATAACCACATCACAGAACCTTCCCTCCAGATGCAGCTCATTACATTGTAGATGACATTGTTTCTTTTCCATGTGGGGATTTTAAATTGTATCTAGAGAATATATTCAAGCTTACAGCCAAGTAGCCAGAAACAACAAGTGATATCTTCACTTGGTCTTCTGAGATCTGAGATCTTCTTCTTCTTCTTCTTCTTTTGAATTTCCGGCAGTGTAGACGCATCGTGGCGTATTACTGCCCTCCGCACTTCTTTTGATGATCTCTTCTTCTTCTTCTTCTTCTTCTTCTTCTTCTTCTTCTTCTTCTTCTTCTTCTTCTTCTTCTTCTTCTTCTTCTTCTTCTTCTTCTTCTTCTTCTTCTTCTTCTTCTTCTTCTTCTTCTTCTTCTTCTTCTTTCTTGGCGTATTTCTTCCCTCCTCAGTTCTTATACTACACTAGTGGTGTGCCATCTTTAGGCCTCTTCAACTCACACTTTCTCCTTCTTCTCTGCTCCTCTTGCCTGTCCAATACTAATACATACACTGACGCTATATCCTCTGGTACAACTCTGAAGCATGCAGAAATGTCAGCACTGCCTCTGTGATCAGCTGGTGGTTCTCATTATCCATGCCAAAGAATGATTTAAGAGAGAAGGAAGAGACTCCCAGCTCTACCAGACTTTTATAAAAGATTTCCCTCTCTTTCCTATACCTTTCACATTTTAGGAAGACATGCCCGACAGTTTCAGTCTCTCCACATTCACACACCCCATCTGGATGTTTGCCCACAATGCACAAGCTACTGTTCAACCCACAGTGTCCCAGCCTCAGTCTACACATCTTCACCCTATCACTCCTTGACCCATATCCATCCACCTTGATCTTGACCCGAGGCTGCAGAGAGAAATAGTGCCTTCCCTTGGTCCCCCTTTCCCACTCATCCTGCCACTCAGCCTCAACTCCTTTCTTTATCTTATCTCTGAGTTCTACTCTTCCCATTGAAATGCCTATCTCTTCCTCCCTTCCCAGGCTCTGTTTGGCAAGGGAGTCAGCCATCTCATTCCCCGCAATCCCAGCGTGCCCCGGGACCCAACAAAACTCCACTGACCAGCCTGCCTTCGCAATCCTATATAAAACCAACATTATTTCCTGAATGAGATCAGGGCGTACACAAATGTTCTAGAATGTCTATTATGACATCATACTGTGACATCACAAATGTTCTAGAATGTCTATTATGACATCATACTGTGACATCACAAATGTTCTAGAATGTGTGATTATGACATCATACTGTGACATCACAAATGTTCTAGAATGTTCTATTATGACATTGTACTGTGACATCACAAATGTTCTAGAATGTTTGATTATGACATCATACTGTGACATCCAGTGATGGGAATAATGGTGTTATAAATAACGGCGTTACTAACAGCGTTAGTTTTTTCAGTAACGAGTATTACTCTTCCAATCTTAATAACGCTGTTACCGTTACTGCCAAAAAATGCGGTGCGTTACTATGATTGAAGCTGTTTTGTGTGTGTGTGTGTGTGTGTGTGTGTGTGTGTGTGTGTGTGGCGTGTGTGTGTGTGTGTGCGTGTGCGTGCGTGCGTGTGTGCGTGCGTGTGTGTGTGTGTGTCCTTATGGCCCTAACGATGTTCATAGGTGCTTTTGCTTATTTACCATCTACCCTGGAGTTAGACAAGCAGATACCCGTTTCTTCTCTGTGCATGCATTGCATTAGGCTTAGGGAACAGCCGTACCGTTAGCCTAGCTTAGCGTCATTCACTGGAAGTAGGTGTGCCAGTATAGCCTAGTTCCCAACAGTCATGAAATACACTCCAAATACAACTCCAAAACTTTCCTGTAAACATGTTGTGACCTGTCTATTTACCACGTGGAGAATACATTTGTTTTGTTGACATTTTCGTTTTCTAAGGAGATATATACTATTTTTTTGTCAAACCACTGCTGCCTGGGCGCAGTGATTTCATCACCTCAAAAGCCCAGTTTTCTAAAAGCAACAGGGCTTTTGAGGTGATAAAATCACTGAGCCCAGGCAGCAGTGGTTCGGGAAAAAAATTATTCAGAGTATATATGTGTTTAGAAAACGAAAATATATATACAAATAAATAATAATTAACTCCAGGGTAGATGGCAAATAACCGAATTTCCCAAAAAGTTGGCGTGTTCCTTTAAAAAGTTGAGTAATAAAAAAGTGTGTTTAGGTTGGTTTATCCTCCAATACACTACATATCTGTATGTTATGCAGTGTTTTGTATGTATATATAATACATCTATAATAATACATATATATTATGTATAATACATCTGCAGAGATTTTAGAAAGGTGCTGAAAAGGCTTCCGGTTTGCGATCAGGTCGGATGGCGACGTGATTTTTTCGAGCTCAGTGACCACTCCACATATATATCAATTACGACGTTAATTTCACGACATACATTCATATATTGCTTCACAGTGATGGCGAATACATTTTCGAATAAGAAGGGGACATTGAATGAAGCGGATGGTGACTTTATCAGAACTCTATTCCGCGCTGAGCTTGACGCTAGCATGCTCTTGCTAACCAGCAGACTGGATTCACTCCAGTAGGAGCTAGCTAGCACAGCCATGTGGATCACCTAAGTGGAGGAAAGGATGGCCGAGGTGGCAATCTTGACTGAAACCAACAGCGCTGAACTGTCGGAGGTCGGGGAGACATTCCATTATTACGAAAATAAGATTGCGGATCTGGAGGACCGGAACAGGAGGTGTAATATTAGAGTTTATGGCTTGCCCGAGGGCATTGACAAAGACGCGCCGATTTCATACCTAGAAAAGATGATTCTTCAATGGTTTCCGTCCATTAAAACACCGGAGATTGAGCGAGCGCATAGGATTTTTAGAAATGGCCCCTCGGATAAAGCCGGACACTCACGCATTTTTATCTTTTGCTGCCTGCGGTTCCCTTCAAGACAGGCTATTTTACGAGAAGCAAGAAAACATCCCCCGAAAATGGGCAACTATACACTGAGATTCGATGCAGACTTCAGCGACCATACCGCCAGGCGCCGCAGGGCCTTCTCGAAAGCCATGGGGATTGCTCGTGAGAGGGGCATAGAAGCATTCCTAATTGACCCTGCAACTCTGAAAATCAAGGTAGGCCGCAGAGTTGTGTCCGTCAACCACCTATTCACATCGGCGGAGCGGTTCCTCAGACGCGACAAGACGACGACGTCCACCCCGTCCGAGGATGGTGAGGCGCCCCCCGGCGGGGCAGGCGACGAGCACCGGGGAGTAGCAGGGCTTCGGGCCTTGGTTAGCTTAGCGCAAGCTATGCTGGCTATCGGGCTCTTTCAACTAACTATTTCGTTCCACTCGCCTAACATGGCCTTTCGATTCAACAGAACGGTAACATTCATGGTATTATCTACACTATATATCTCCAGAAATGGGTATGTAGATTGACTATTTTCTAATATAATTCAGACGACTTGTGCTTTTTGACGCACTGGTCTTTTTATTGTCTGAGCAACTGGACTTCGCAACTGGACTTTGCATTGACTGTTATGCATACTATCTTTTTTCGAGTTTGTATTTGGACGAACTGTACTTCATAACTTTCACTCGAACGAGCTTTATGCTAAAGTATCGGCCGGTCGGGAGGGAAGGATCTCTCTTGGCGGAGCTATCTACGTGAATCGGGCTAACAAGCCTTAGCCTAATTACACTATGCTCAAGACATGCCGGCTAACCAGCTCTCCTAGCTAACACTACCTCGCCACGTGTTTACTGTGACTCTTTAGCTCCGGTTGCACACTGACTTTCTTTTTTCAAGTATAATGTGGACGACCGGCGCTCTTTAACGCATTGGCCTTTTATTGTCTGCTCTAGTTCATCTCAGACAAATTGTGTTTTAATATTTCTGCTGTTACTGTCGGCACTTTTTAAACTGCACATTGAACGTTGTATTGATTTCCCCTCTCAGTTGAGTGAAATGGGTTCTACTTCTCTGATTTGTTACAATATAAGTTAATAGTATGGTTAAGATACATATTGTTGCTGTGGTTGCTGTGCTCGGTCAGGGTTGACCAACTGATGTTTGATCGTTACCGGACAAGTATTTTGAAGGGGGGGGGGGGGGGGGATGGGGGATTGTGTGGTTTTATGTTTTTCTTTCCATTCGAATCTCTCTGTTTTATGTTTTTTCTCACGCTCACGCTCTGATCTCAATAGGACCTTGACAAATGGTTATATAACTGCTATGGTACTCTACTCCAAACTAATAACATTCAGTCATACTGCAGCCTTCTTAGACTATAGCTAATTTGAACATATTGATCTGGAATACAGGGGGTCTCAATATACCACATAAACGCACAAGTGTACAAACGTGGCTAAAAAGGAAGGAAGTGGATCTTGCATTACTGAGTGAAACACACCTTGTATTGGCGGATAACACAAGACTGGCAAATAAATTCGACCATAACATAAGTTATTCTTCTTTTGACACCAAGACCCGTGGGGTAGCCATAATAGCGAAGCGGAAATTGAATATTAAACTGTTAGATATGTGGTCCGATGCAGAAGGTCGAATTACTATTGCTAAAATAGAATGTTCCAACCGGAAAATTGCGCAGATTTCTGCTTACGCCCCTAATGTGTATGACGTTAACTTTTATGATGTTCTCACTGCAGCAATGCTGAAACTACCTGATTACTCATTAATAGTAGGAGCTGATTTGAATGCAGTTTGGGATCCATTGATTGATAGGTCCAGTCACGCTGAATCCCCTGATCAGAAGCAAGCTACCACGGCCCTACAAGCCTTGTCTAAGGACACGTGGGTAATCGATATGTGGCGATCGTTCAACCCATCCGTGAGAGATTATTCCTTCTTCTCATTGAGACATAAGGCTTGATTATGTTTTTTCTTCCCCATGGCTCTTTGATAGCTTTGATGTTGACTTATTACCCATAGCACTTTCAGACCACAAAGGTATCCTACTTACGGTTTCACTCAGTAAAATGAATGAATGAATGAATGAATGAATGAATGAATGAATGAATGAATGAATGAATGAATGAATGAATGAATGAATGAATGCATGAATGAATGAATGAATGAATGAATGAATGAATGAATGAATGAATGAATGAATGAAAACTTTATTTAACAGATTGCAGAATGGGTACAATACAGTACGGCTCAATACACACAATTGTTAAGGGGATGCAGACCAGAGAAAGACGTTTGTCTTGTTTACATCAGGGTCCCCCATTTTCAATTCATATTGACATTTATGACATACTCAACATACATGACATTTATGGCATAGGGACATACAGGTATTTAGTACTGATACATTTGTGACATATACGTTATTCAAATATACAGTACTGTTACCCATAGATCCTGACAGAGTATATACATATGATGGGGAGGGGACTGTACATTAGGAGGGGGTGGGTGGGTGGGAGAGAAATATACATACGGTGGTGAGGAGACTGTACATTTGGAGGGGGTGGGTTGGTAGGAGAGAAATATACATACGGCGGGGAGAGAATATATACATGCGGTGGGGAGGAGACTGTCTATTTGGAGGAGGTGGGGGTGGGGGGTTTGGACATTTACGGTGGCCAGTTTCGAAGTGCAGCCTCCCGTAGGTGCTTTTTAAGAGCGGTTTTGAATGTGGGTAAGGCGTTCCACATTGATGTGGCATAATTGCGAAACGTGTTTAGTCCCTTGTTTGAGCTGAATCTGGGTTTAACATGATTTGTTGAGCTTCCTCTGGTGTTGTGGTCGTGGTATTCACTGACCTTTGGGAAGTATTTTGACATGTACATGGGTACCTTAGTCGTATAGTGTATCTTGTAGACCAGGCCCATTGTAAGTTGCTGTACTCTGTCGTCTACTCTAAGCCATCCTAGGTTGTCAAAGTGGGCAGGGGTGAGGTGGGTTCTAGGGGTAAGGTCAAGTAGTAGTCTGACCAGTTTGTTTTGTGATGTTTGTAATCTTGTTTTTAGCGCTTTTGAGGTGCTTTGGTACCATGAGGTGCAAGCATAGTCGTAGTACCCTTGAATGAGTGCTCCTGCCAGAGTCTTCAGGGTATTCTTGTTTACCAGAGAGGAGATCCGGTACAAGAATCTACGTCGTTGGTTGACTTTTTTTATTACATTGGATGCCATTTTGTCACAGGAAAGATTTGCCTCTAAGATGGAACCCAGGTAGGTAATTTCATCTTTCCTATATTGTCACCCACTGTAACTGAGAAGCCGTCGGTCTTGCTGAGTTTGTTATTTGAACAGAAGAGAATGGACTCTGTTTTACCCATGTGTAATGATAGTTTGTTATCAGCGAGCCATATGCAGATTTTGCCTAGTTCCGAGCTGAGGGTTTTTTCAACCTGCAACTTGTTCTTGTCAGAGACCAGCAGGGCTGAGTCGTCCGCAAACAGGAACAAGTTGCAGTCACAAGCTGACGACATGTCATTTGCATAAATTAGGAACAGTAGCGGTCCTAGTATGCTTCCTTGTGGAACACCACAGCTCACTGTGAGGGGGGGGGATAGAGTACCGTTTACCTCCACCATCTGTTCTCTCCCCTCCAGGTAGGATTGCATCCAGCTCACTGATAAACTATCAAAACTAGGGATGCTCGATATTGGCTTTTTTACCGATACCGATATTCCGATATTGTCCAACTCTTAATTTCCGATACCGATATCAACCGATACCGATATATGCAGGGTTTCCCCCCCCAAAAAACTGAATAATTTCAGGTAACTAATAATTTCACTGGATATATATATAACAAATATTGTTATTGTTTTTTAGTTTTTTTAAACCGATACCGATATTTTCCGATATCACATTTTACTGCCGATATCGGCCGATAATATTGGTCGGCCGATAATATCGGACATCCCTAATCAAAACCAATTGCTTTTAGCTTGTCAATCAGAATGGAGTGATTGACAGTGTCGAAGGCCTTTTGTAGGTCCAGCATGACCATGCCGCAGTATTTGCCCGCGTCCACCTCTTGTTTGATGTGGTCGTTCAAATAGAGAAGGCATGTGTCCGTGGAGTGGGATGTTCTGAAGCCAGATTGGAATTCGTATATTCGATTTTTTTCCGCCAGGTACTTTTCGACCTGTTCGTAGACTATTTTCTCCATGACTTTCGAGATGGGGGTAAGAATAGAAACAGGGCGGTAGTTGCCTGGGTCTAATTTGCTGCCCTTTTTGTGCAGAGGGGTCACTCTCGCAATTTTGAAGTCCTTGGGGACGTGTCCCTGTTTTATGGAGAGGTTTATTATGTGTGTGATGACTGGGGTGATGGCGGCTGCTGCGTCTCTGAGGAATTTGGAGGGGATGTTGTCATGGCCAGTGGCCTTGTTATGTTGGAGGGCGCTCAGTTTTTTGAGTACCTCATCGGTTGTTACCATTTCTAGTTTGAAGTCGTCTTTGTGGACCCCTAGGTTCTTGTAGTATGCTACTATGTGTTCTACCCCATAATGCCCTGAGTGGGAGGGTAGTTTGTTTACCAGTGTTGTGGCTATGTTTGTGAAGAAGATGTTTAAGTAATTGGCTACATCCAGCTTGTCTGTGATGAGCTTGTTGTCCGTCCTTATGTTTATGTTTGAGAATCTGGTTTTAAGTTTTTTACTGCAGCCTAGTTGATTATTGAGTAATTTCCAAAGTTCACATGGTTTGTTTTTGTTTGCCTCAGTTTTGTCATTGATGAAATCTTTTTTGCGCTTTTGATCATGGTCTTTACGTCATTTCTTAGTCTGTTTCTTTGAATTTTTTGTTCAACCACGTGGGCTGAAACAGTGGGCTGTAACATCCCGTGCCCCTAGGTGGCGCTTTAACTCTGCTGAAAAATGGGGATTTTAACTTGCAATTTAAAGAAAAGCTCACTGAATCCCTGCAGTTTAACCCTTTATCTGCCAGGGATTATTCTGATCTTAATCCACTGTCTGCCAGTACTGTAAGTCTATGGAGATGTTCCCCTTCTTTGCAGGGCTATAACTTTTTAAATTGTATTGCTAAATTGACATTACTATGGCCCATTCAACGTCAAGTATCTATCGTTTAGGATGTAGCAACGTTCTACTTTTTCATTCACATATTCATACTAAAATACGGTCTAAAGTATAAATATGTTTTTATCGTTTTTGCAGCATTCTGCAGAACGCGAGTTATAGCCATAAATACATATATTACATCATCAAATGTAGTTTGATACCGATTGACGTCAGATAAAAAATTTCAATTGTACAAGGTCCTAAACGTCATGCCTCATCATCTGCTGGTGACCGGAGGGGGGGGGGGGGGGGGGGGTTATAAGTCCGTGGCCGACGTTAAATCATTCATGTAGTATGGGCGATACATAGATCACAGCAGTTTATATGGATCATAATAATCAAACATGCTGAAACTTACCGCAGCTTCCTCGTAGCGTTGGGTGGTCAGCGTGAAGCAGAAAGTTCGCGATTATGGGATGTTGATATATGCGATCCATTTCCAGGTTGTATAATAGTATATACGTCCAAATCATGTTGTTTATCAAGTTATTGGCAACGGATCGCTATCCAGTGTATCAAGCTCGAGTCCCGGGAGCAATAGCGAGTGGCCGGACGAAATATGGTTGAGCACCACTTCCTGCCGCGTCACTTCCGGTTTGGGCGATTCGCCGATCGGCCACCAGATGTCGGTCTTGAACCGTTGGAGAGTTGAGAGGAGATCAACAGCAAGTCTCAAGTCTCCGTGGGTAAAATATGATTGACATGACAGATTTTTGAAATATTGATCTCAAAGATGCCTTACGGCGTCATTGGCAGATTACGCATGGCGGAGAATGACGTGGTAACACGTCATTGGCGATTAAAGGGTTAATACGGGCTCGGTACAGGATACAAGAATTTTATGGGATTCGGTTAAGGGTTTTATCAGAAATAACACTACTCTCTTTGCATCTAATCTCCGCAAGGGACGTCTCTCCAAGCTGGTGAAACTGGAAAAGCTTCATGCCACGTTGATCTCTTCATTGCAGCACAACTACTCTAGTCGACTGGAGCTTCAAATTAAGGTAGTAAAAAAGGAGATTAACTCCATTTTAAGACAACAATCTGAATTTCAGATGCACAGAACAAGACAAGTATAAATACTACTACTACTACTACTTTCACGGCTCCAGGCCTAGTCACCTTCTAGCTATGAAGATACGTGCCAGTGAGCAATTTGCGGATATCCCTTCCATTAAGAACCAGCAGGGGGAGGTAATCACCAACCCCAAAAAGATTAATGATACATTTAGCTCTTTCTATTCCAATCTGTACAAGTCAGAGGTGGTCTTTGATCATACCAAGCTGGAGGATTTCCTTGATCGAATCAACTTACCACATATCTCGGAAGATAGTGCTAAACTGTTAGCTGCACCTACCACGCTAGCTGAACTTAGAGAGACGATTGCGGATATGCAATGGGGCAAGGCTCCCGGATGGGACAGCATCCCACCCAAACTCTATCTCGCATTCTGGGATGTACTCGGTCCCTTATTACTCTCAATGATTTTACATTCAATCAAAGAGGGCAATTTTTCCAGAGATGTCAATATGGCACTTATATCTATTTTACTCAAGAAAGATAAGGACCCCACGAGTGTGGCAGCTACAGGCCCCTAAGTCTCCTCGGAGCCGATCTTAAGCTACATGCCAAGGTTCTAGCCACCCGACTTCAAAAGCATATGATATCCCTAGTTCATCCTGATCAGACCGGCTTCATAAGAGGCCGCCTGGTTACTGATAACATCAGACGGTTACTGCATGTGATTGATGCCAGCAAGGATGTGGCAGTCCCTACAGCGGTCATGTCCTTGGACGCAATGAAGGCGTTTGACAGATTGGAGTGGTCTTACTTGTGGGCAGTTCTTAGAAGGATGGGGTTGTGAGAGGATTTTATTCATATGATCAAAGTTCTCTACACAAAGTTCTGCTCGCCACTATTCTCTGGCTCGCGCTCTTCCAGACAGGGTTGCCCTCTTAGTTCCGGCCTTTTCACCTTATGTCTCGAACCTTTAGCTCAATAGATAATACAATCCCAAATGATATCTCCTGTTTCAATTCAGGGCACACAGCACCATATCAGCGTATACGCAGATGATTTACTCCGGTTTATGCAGAATCCCTCCGTCTCTCTACCTCATCTTCTCAATGTGATAGATGAGTTTGGCAGCCTATCCGGCTTTAAGATCAACTGGCCGAAATCTTCTTTTCTTCCACTTAATGAGCCTGCAAAGGCTACCATTCTGCCTGCAAACATACTTATGGTGGAGCACTTTAAATGTCTCGGAATTGAAATATTCCCTACTATTAGCCAGACGGTACGGTATAACTACTCCAGCTTGGGTGACAGGATTACAAATGACTTCAACAGATGGTAAAAAAAATAATAATCATTACAGGCCCGTGCGTCAATGATTAAAATGAATATTTTACCCAGAATTAATTTTATCAGCTCGATGCTCCCGCTGCCTCCTCCTGCTGGTTACTGGCAGAAATTGCATTCTGCCTCATGTAAATTCGTTTGGAAACACCCGCGCTTGAAGAGATCAACTGCCCAAAGAGGTAAACTCGATGGAGGCTTAGCATTTCCAGACTTTAAATATTATTTTCAAGCTTTCTCTCTGAGACCTCTGATCACTTGGTTTGACACTTAAGCAGCTGTGTCTTGGCGACCATTGGAGGAGAAGATGGTGTCCCCACATAGACTTCAAGATATTGTGTACCAACATTTCAATTAAGCAATGCAAATTACGGTTTGGCCCGCTTATCACACATGTGATTCAGACCTGGCGCGATACCCAGAAAGCATGTACTAACAGCCATAAATGGCACACACATTCCCCTCTATTTAATAACAATTTACTCCTTATTGGACAACAACCTATTAGGTACCCTAGATGGGAAAAGAAAGGTATCCATACGTTGGGGGACATCTTCGATAACTCTGGTCTCCGATCTTTCCAAGATCTATCCAATGGATATGATCTCCCCAGAACCTCATTTTTCTTTTATTTACAAATAAGAGCAGCCCTGAGGGCTCATGGCGTTCCATGGGATGTTCCACTAGAGCGTCACCGTTTTCACAAATTATTTTATGACAAAGAGACATCGAGAGGCTTTGTTTCTGACTTTTATCGTCATTTACTTACGTCCTCGTATAAGGACCTCCCCCTTGATACGATTTGGAGAAAGAATATCCCGGAGTTGGATGTAGATTTTGATTGGGATGCAGTCTGAGAAAATGTCCGGCTGTCCTCACGCAACCCAGATCACCAACAGATTCATCAACATTTTATTCATAGGACTTATTTGACCCCTAGACGACTGAATCTAATGGGTCTCAGACCTGACTCTCGATGTACCTTATGTCCAAACGGGGCCATCGGAACATTTATGCATATGTACTGGGAATGTCCTCCTGTTGAGCTTTTCTGGGAAGAGATTACCACCCAGCTATCAGATATTTTCTCTCTGACTATACCTGTCCTGCCTTCTGTATTATTACTGAATGAGGTTTCCCAATTACCAACCTCTACACATGTGAAGAGACTCATTTTAGCCGGCCTCACAGCCGCCAAGAAATTGATTGCCTCACGGTGGATACACCCAGACAAGCTAAGCCCGAAGGTATGGATTCTTACCTATTTGATGTGATATATCTGGAGATATCCACTGCACGATTTTTAGGGGTTAACGAAGCGAATATTGCTATCTGGTTGGCAGCGGTTGCAAAACTTAAAGAGCGCATATAACGATCAATTGCTAGATAATCTCTATGTTGTGAAGGGCCAGATTAAACCGAATATATATATTTATTTATATATATATATTTAATTGTATTTGTATATTCTCTAATATTCCCTGATATCCCTTGTATATTCCTTGTACAATATGCATTGAATATCCATTCTAGCCTACTGAACATCCCATAATAGTCTCCATTCTACTATTGGTCGAGACCTTGGTGCCAGGCTGCCATACCCCTCAGACCCAGTTCAAACGTACCGCTCGACATGTACGAACAAGTCCTAGTTCCGCGTAGGAATTTGGCTACCGCACCACTAATGGGACTATTTGTTCATAGTGCGTATATATACTGCGCTACTAAAGTAGGACTTTCTTTTCAGTCCAGTTTCTTACCCTCCAATAGAGTCACAGACGTAAAGCCTCCCCGCGATGCCACGTGTGGGAGTAAGGCCAAGTTCGCCTACCATCGGTATTGAGACATCGTGTATATTAATATTTGAATAGTCATATTTGGCACTATATCGTCGAGTTGGACGTAGTCTATTAAGCTAATAATAGTCTGTTAATATATAGTGCTTCGTGCGGTGAGAATACTACCGTAGTCAGTACCCCATCGTTTCGGGCAGAGAACTGGCTGCTTACCCAGGGTGGTTGACCCTATGTGAAGCTGCACCCGAGGAGCCCCAGAGCCGACGAGCGAGTGGACCTGTATACCGGATTATTCTACCGACGACAGCCCGCCTTCCCAGGCACGGATTATGCTTTGGATACTTTGATTATTCTATGGATAAAGACCCCCGACACTACCGTGTGTTGGAACCCCCCCCCCCTGGAGAGGACGCAAGGTGAGGAGACGCTCTGCAAGACGAGGTCTCTCCACATCTCTCCCCCGTGGACCGGAGAGAGCCGGCCCACAAAGGGTCCACCTGCTTTCATCTGTGGTCCAAGGATCGCCGGCGCATTGAACGGCACTACAGTGGGTTCTCCTGGGATACCCTTGGCCGGACGAGGCAGCTGGATTCTACCCCCCCCCCCCCCCCTCCTACTCCTGTCGGCTTACAATCGACCGGATTAACCCCCTCTAGTGTATCCAGCCTATAATCATTAAAGTATCATTGCTGTTATTCCTTAACTATTCCAGGTCGTATATTTACCACCTGCGCCTTCAGAGATTGGACATTATCTATTGATATACCGACGAATACTCCTTGCCATAAAAGTGCATACTATTTCAATTCATAAATGTAATTAAGTGATTAAGTGTTTAGTCTACACACCATCGCTGTGTAGGCAATAAAGACCTGTTTCTAATTCGTACATTTGTGTTGGATCCGTTTCATCTACGTGAGAGTGTTCATGATAATATATTTATGCCGTGTACTGGGTGGCCGAATATTAAGTACAAAGGTAGTGGTAGTAAGTATCATATCTAGTACAGTCAGGGAATTGTACCCCTCAGTTACAATTGGTCCTTCGAGCCGGAGGGTAATCAGTGTAATATTAATATAGTGTTATTAATATTGAAATGGCCTATGATGAACACTCCACGAAACGATCCTCCTAACCAACGCCCGCAGCGCGAACGACGGCTCCCTCAGTACTTAGAGGCTTACGCTGTCAGTCAACAACCTAGTCTTCTACTAACAGTAAACGCGGTAAAACTAGAAAGTAAAAGTATGTCTAACCCCAACGCCCAGACTACCCCGACCATAGAGGCCCCTACAGGCTCTAATGTAACTGACCAAGTTCACGGTGGGGACCAGTGGGAACCAGACATGACTTCACACCCCGCCAGTACTGAAGAAGTAGTCCCCGATGAGTCCCGGGAGGAATACAACGCTACCGAGAGAGAACTCGGCACGGAAGAAGACGGGGAGAGCACCGTGGAGATAGAACTCCAAGGCTCCGCAAGGAGTACCCCGAGGGAAGGCTCCCCTATACAACCGCCTTCTCCCAGCGAGGCAGAGAGGACCCTACAGCAGGCCTTCCTCATCAGCCTGAACGCCGCTGCTGAACGCGACCGACTGCAGATCCAGCAGCGGAGCGAAGAAGAGCAGATACGTCTAGAAATAAGACGCATTCAGATGGAAGAGAATGTGGCCCGAGAACGAGCCGGTGCTCAACGGGACGCAGAGCGCGACAGACAGCAAGCGCAACTAATAGAACAGCTGATCAGACGGACAACACCCTCTCCCTCCGCCAGAGGCTCCAGGAACTCGTCTAGACACACCTCCAGGGCGGCATCCCCTAGCCGAGTAAACAACCCTGAACTTGACCAACAGACGAGGTCTATACCCCCCACAGACCACCTCCCCCCACCGGTCCAAGCGAGACCTAGCAACCGGGAAGGAGCAGCATATCCTGTGGAGAGGCTAAACCAGAGACTACAAGCACTGGATGACCTAACTGAAGACGAAGAGGAAGAGGAGGAGAACCACGCCCGAAGACAGCACAGTACTCTACCGGACCAGGAGGTCCGGTACAGCCCAGGCTATACTCCCGCGGAGCTGCGCTACAGACCCCCGACTCTATCCACGGGTGAGCACGACGCACGACCCGCACCGAGGAACAGCACCTGGACAAGCGGGCCATGGTACACTGCCGGTACCAGCCCATACCAAGGAGCGGGAGGAGACTCGCCTAGGAGGCCTCTCCCCCAACGCTCGCCGATGTATCCACAGTCAGCGTCATACATTGGCACGCCTATGGTACCCGACTTCACCCAAGAGAACCGGGCCCAGTATACAGAACTCCGCATGTGTCTGGAGACCATGTTGGTGGATGTATTGGATGAACGCCACAAATACGCCATCCTACTGCAGCACTTAAAGGTGCCCCGCGCACATAATATAGCGCTCGCCTACGCGACTTCCACCACCCCATACACAGCAGCGCTGGTAGCATTGGACCAGAGGTATGGGCGCATATGGGATTACGTGATCCAGGAGATCCGACACATCGACCGCTTACCCCCAGCAATAGACAATCGAGCACTGGACGACCTGTCCATCAGAGTGCAGTCCCTGGTAGGGATGTTGGGAGCGCAAAGAGAGAAGGGGAAGTATGAACTTTACGCCAACTCAAATGTGGAAAGGATCCTGGAGAAGCTGCCGCCCGCTCGTCAGGAGCGCTTTAGGCGGCAGAGGGACCACAGAGACCCGAATGGCCCCGAACCGAACCTCCTCGATCTAGCAGACTTCCTGGCGAGAGAAGTCAGCAGCCTACGGCTAGATACATTCGGACGGAGCACCCCTGGCTCCAGAGAAGGAACCAGACGACTAAATGATGGAAGAAGATCGGTGACTGTGATGCACCAATCGGAGTCAGTACCGAGCAGCAAGAGCCACAGTACCCCCTCCAGTACGGAGAAGTGGAAGATAGTGTGCCCCTACTGTGAGAAAGAACACTGGCTAGCGCAATGTGACTCCTTCCCCAAGCTGAACGCGGAGGAAGCAGGTCAATGGATAAAGTCCAACAAGCGCTGTTTTCGCTGTGCGCGCTCACACATGGCAGCCGAATGCCGCTTAAAGAAAAGGTGCACCAAGTGCGATGGAGCCCATCTGGACATACTTCACGACAGTAACAGACGGCGCCCTTCACCTGCACCATCCAGCCGCAAAGCGAGCGTCATGTACATCGATCCCGCCAGCAGCAGTGGAGCCCGAGTACTCCTAAAAGTAGTGCGTGTGACACTAAGCCACCAGAATAAAGTCCTGGACACTTACGCCGTCCTCGATGACGGGTCAGAGAAGACCCTGCTGCTCGCCTCCGCTGCGGCCCAGCTAGGGCTGCGGGGAAGCGAAACCCAAATGACAATTCGGACAATAAGACGAGATTTGAAGACGATAAAGGGCGAGAATGTCTCATTCTCTATCGCAGCAAGCGGCCAGCCTGAGCGACGGTACCAGATTGCAGACGCTTTCACCAGCCAAGAAATAGGACTGTCGCGGTACACATACCCCGTCGCCAAGCTGATGGAGAAATATGCACATCTGCGCAAGTTACCGATCCCGCTCATAGACAATGCTATGCCGACCCTGTTGATAGGCTCCGACCATGCAGACCTCATTGTCCCGATAGACCGGGTTCATACCGGACCCCGAGGCTGTCCTGCAGCAGTCGAGACCCGTTTGGGATGGACTCTCCAAGGCCCGCTCGCCAAATCTCTCAACCGAAGTACAGCCACTAGATGTCTCCACTCCCGAGTCACAGAGGGAGAAACCGCACTCCTGCAACACGTAGAGCGGCTATGGAGCTTGGAACAAATGCCCTTTAAGAATGGAAAGAAAGACATTCGCTCTAAAGATGACATTTACGCCATTCACCTCCTCGAGACAGGGACCAAGAGAGTCCCGGTCAACGGCGTGTTGAGATACGCCACGCCACTCCTGCGGCGAGAAGGAATGCCTACTTTCCACGCCAAGACAGACGCCATAGAACGGTACCTGCTGAACACGGAGCGGCGCTTAGCCAAGAACCCCGCCCAAGAGAGTGTATACCGCGCTGAGATTGAGAAGCTCATCACAGCGGGACACGTCACAAAGATGGACATTAAAGAGGCTGACCAGACCACTGAATCGTGGTACGTGCCCCACCACAAGGTCCATCACAACGGTAAAGACCGCATAGTATTTAACTGCAGCTACCAGATCGGATCCCAAAATCTGAATAAAGAGTTACTGCCCGGTCCCACACTCGGCCCCTCCCTACTCGGCGTTCTACTCCGCTTCCGCCAGGAAAAGGTGGCCATCAGCGGGGACATTAAAGGAATGTTCCTGCAGGTGAGATTAGTAGAGGCGGACAAGCCCCTGTTACGGTTCCTATGGAGAGAGAAGCCAGGAGATGAGCACCCAGCCATCTACCAATGGGAAGTCCTCCCCTTCGGAACGACGTGCAGCCCCTGCTGTGCGACATTTGCACTACAGAAACATGTAGCAGAGGACCCAGCAGCGGACGAAGAGGTCCGACACAGCGTAAAGAACAGCTTCTACGTAGACAACTGTCTACAAAGCCTTTCAACCCAGGAAGAAGCCGAGGCTCTCCTGATTAAACTCCGCGCCTCATTGATCAAAGGCGGCTTTGATCTCAGGCAGTGGGCCAGCAGCGATCCGCAAGTACTGCGCAGCCTCTCCTCCGAGGACAAGGCAGCCAGCAGCGAGACCTGGATGGCTACAATCCCGGGAGAAGCCCAGGAGATGACCCTGGGATTGGTGTGGCGATTCAAAACAGATTCGCTTCACTACAGACACAAGCCCCTGACTACGGAGCAGGGAAGGCCGGCGGCGGCGCCGACCACCAGACGGAGTGTGTACACAACACTCGCCCGACAATATGACCCGCTAGGATGTATTCTACCGTACACCACCAGGGCAAAAATGATTGTACGAGCATTGTGGGACAAGGACCAGGGCTGGGACGACCCCATTCCCGCACACCTTGCATCCACCTGGAAAGAGTGGGAGATGGAGCTCCACTCACTCCCAGGCGTTAATATGCGCCGAAGCTACTTCCCACCCACGGTGAGGCCAGAGACATGTAAAATGGACTTGCACGTCTTCAGTGACGCCTCAGAGGTCGCATACGGATCAGTAGCCTACTTGCGGGCCCAAGACCAAGGGGGAGAGATCTACACAGCATTTGTCCTCGCCCGCTCGAGAGTAGCCCCACGCAAGCAACAATCTATCCCACGTCTAGAGCTCTGCGCAGCCCTCGCAGGAGTGCATCTAGCCACGCTCATTCAACGTGAGCTCACCATACCGGTGTCTAGAACAATCCTGTGGTCAGATTCCACGACGGTACTCGCCTGGATCAAATCGGACTCATGCAAGTACAAAGTCTTCGTGGGAGTCAGAGTCACCGAGATTCAAGACTTAACCGAAGAGTTAACCGGAGAAACAGAGTGGCGCTACGTTGATACAAACAGAACCCAGCTGACGTCATCACCCGGGGGATGCCCCTGGATGACCTCACCCGTCGCAATGTCTACAGTGACGGCCCCGCATTCCTAAGACTCCCGGAAGGACAGTGGCCCATGCCTATCCCGAGGGAAGCCAGTCCAGAGGAGGTGGAAATTAAGAAGTCTGTGTTCTGTGGATTGAGCACCGTAGCCTCCACCGACCCTAACATAAACGATTGCACGTCCATAGAGAGTGCACAACAAAGAACATTCCTGCGGTACCACCCGGAGTGCAAGTCCCCCGCTGATATGTCAGCGGCTAACTACGAGGAAGCAGAATTGCTTCTACTGCAGCGAGCCCAGAGAGACTCGTTCCCCGATGAATTGGCCTGTCTACAGGGAGGAAAGCCCGTCCCATCCGACAGCAGATTAATTCACCTGGCCCCCGAGAGCGACGCTCATACCCTCATCAGAGTGGGTGGTCGCCTACGCAGAGCCCCCAATCTACCGGATGACATTAAATACCCGATAGTATTGAACTCTAAGCCCCTCGGCTACGTCTCCAGCGATGTGGCGGATATCGACCCAGTTACCCCCAACACACTCCTGATGGGGCGGCTAGATCCCACATTACCCCAGACAATGTACCGGCCTGAAGAAGCGAACGGCCGACAAATGTGGAGGTACAGCCAAGTATTAGCCGACAAGTTTTGGAACAGTTTCCTACTGCACTACCTACCGTCTCTACAGACCCGCCAGAAGTGGGTAAAGGAGAGAGACAATTTGACAGAAGGAACAGTCGTCATGATTATTGATCAATCACTGCCCAGAGCTATGTGGCCGGCCGGCCGCGTAAGCAAAGTGATCACCGGTGCCGACGGCAAGGTCCGAGCAGCTGAAGTGCTCGTCCAGGGTCGCACTTACACCCGTCCCGTGGCAAGGCTCATAGAACTGCCTCGACTCCCAGACACAATCGATGATGACCATGACCCTACAACCCTATGACTTTGTGAAGTTGACTGACCCCTACAGCAAACCCTTATGTGTAAATAGACAACGCGATTAATCTGTCTCCGTTTAACTGATTAGGTCCGGGACCTATTCAGGGGGTGGCTGTTGTGAAGGGCCAGATTAAACCGAATATATATATTTATTTATATATATATATTTAATTGTATTTGTATATTCTCTAATATTCCCTGATATCCCTTGTATATTCCTTGTACAATATGCATTGAATATCCATTCTAGCCTACTGAACATCCCATAATAGTCTCCATTCTACTATTGGTCGAGACCTTGGTGCCAGGCTGCCATACCCCTCAAACCCAGTTCAAACGTACCGCTCGACATGTACGAACAAGTCCTAGTTCCGCGTAGGAATTTGGCTACCGCACCACTAATGGGACTATTTGTTCATAGTGCGTATATATACTGCGCTACTAAAGTAGGACTTTCTTTTCAGTCCAGTTTCTTACCCTCCAATAGAGTCACAGACGTAAAGCCTCCCCGCGATGCCACGTGTGGGAGTAAGGCCAAGTTCGCCTACCATCGGTATTGAGACATCGTGTATATTAATATTTGAATAGTCATATTTGGCACTATATCGTCGAGTTGGACGTCTATTAAGCTAATAATAGTCTGTTAATATATAGTGCTTCGTGCGGTGAGAATACTACCGTAGTCAGTACCCCATCGTTTCGGGCAGAGAACTGGCTGCTTACCCAGGGTGGTTGACCCTATGTGAAGCTGCACCCGAGGAGCCCCAGAGCCGACGAGCGAGTGGACCTGTATACCGGATTATTCTACCGACGACAGCCCGCCTTCCCAGGCACGGATTATGCTTTGGATACTTTGATTATTCTATGGATAAAGACCCCCGACACTACCGTGTGTTGGAACCCCCCCCCCTGGAGAGGACGCAAGGTGAGGAGACGCTCTGCAAGACGAGGTCTCTCCACATCTCTCCCCCGTGGACCGGAGAGAGCCGGCCCACAAAGAGTCCACCTGCTTTCATCTGTGGTCCAAGGATCGCCGGCGCATTGAACGGCACTACAGTGGGTTCTCCTGGGATACCCTTGGCCGGACGAGGCAGCTGGATTCTACCCCCCCCCCCCCCTCCTACTCCTGTCGGCTTACAATCGACCGGATTAACCCCCTCTAGTGTATCCAGCCTATAATCATTAAAGTATCATTGCTGTTATTCCTTAACTATTCCAGGTCGTATATTTACCACCTGCGCCTTCAGAGATTGGACATTATCTATTGATATACCGACGAATACTCCTTGCCATAAAAGTGCATACTATTTCAATTCATAAATGTAATTAAGTGATTAAGTGTTTAGTCTACACACCATCGCTGTGTAGGCAATAAAGACCTGTTTCTAATTCGTACATTTGTGTTGGATCCGTTTCATCTACGTGAGAGTGTTCATGATAATATATTTATGCCGTGTACTGGGTGGCCGAATATTAAGTACAAAGGTAGTGGTAGTAAGTATCATATCTAGTAATACAGTCAGGGAATTGTACCCCTCAGTTACACTCTATATATCATGTATTTAACTCACGTTGGGGTCCTGGGGTGAGTGTGTGGGGGGGGGGGGGGGGGGGGGGGGTGAAGAGCAAGCGAAGACCATTGTCCACTTGTTTTCCTTTTTGTTTTTTATTGTATTTTTAATTATGTATATATTCTGGGCCCCCTTTAGATGTGGGTCTGGTGGTTGTGGGCTCGGACTGGGGGGGGCCGTGGTTCGGGGTCTCTGCGGGTCGAGGCATTAAAGAGGCGCGATGCTTTGGCTCGTGGGGGCGCCGGACTCGGGGTCGGGGTTCGCGGCTGCCGGGCCTGTAGATGGAGGGGGCTCAGGAAATCTGGGCCCCTTTTGATTGTGTCGGAGTGTCACAGGCTAGGGGTGGGGGGGCCCTTGGTTCGGGCCCTCGGCGGGTCGGGGTGTTAAAGAGGCATGATGCTCTGGCTCGCCGGGGTACGGGACTTGGGGCTCTCGAGGGTTGGGGGTCGTGGCTGTGATGGGTGGTGAGGGAGGGGGCTTAGGGTGTTAGTTGTACAATC
>NW_028174866.1:496171-510072 GCF_963971535.1 Notolepis coatsorum
GAAGAACATGACAACTCTCCCTCCAGCCACATGTGTGACTGCAGGGCTGGTTTTAACCTAACAGCAGGTAACCAATCAGCAGCAATTAGCTAATTAGCAGCCCTCACCTGTATGCCCAATGACACAGGAGGGATCAGGCTCATGGTACATAACACCTCCCCCACCAAACTGGTTGCCCAAGAGGCAACCACTACATATCAAACGGTGGTGTAGTGGTTAACACTGTCGCCTCACAGCAAGAAGGTCCAGGGTTCGATTCCCGCTTGGGGACCAGGTTTCCATGATGCCAGGTACCCAGGTGGGGTATCTCCCAGGCCTTTCTGTGTGGAGTTTGCATGTTCTCCCCGTGCTCGCAAGGGTTTCCCCCCCGATAAGATAAACCCAATGGAAAGACATGCACAACAATAGATCGCTAACGCTGTGGCGTCCTTGACGAAGACGGACAGGAGCACTTGGATTGGTCCCCTGGCGCGGCTCACGTTGACGCCTGTCTGCTCCCGGCTGCCCTTGGGGGGGAAGGACGACGGGATGGGTTAATCGCAGAGACTAATCGCATCTGCGATCCTAAAGAGACAATGCATGCGTGTGTGTTCCGGTGTGTGTGCTAAACTAACCGCTGTGTGTACCACTAAAACATTGAGTGTTGTTGCATGCCGAATAAAGACCTCTGCTACAGGTCCTGCATTATTATCATTATTATTAAACAAAAAAAAAAAAAAAAACGGTGACCCATTTAGTTGTCAGGGCCACTACCACAACAGCGATAACGGGCCGGTCCCTGTCGAACACGACCACCAACCGTGTCGTATGCTCCCCACTGTGGAACATTTGCCAATGCTGTGTAAAACAAAAAACAACCCTGTCCCGACTCTCGGGCAAGCTAGACCTCACAAAAGGTTCCGCCACTGCGGTACATGGCTGCAGTGGGGCAGGCACCTCCTCCCCTGAGGCGTAAGACTTAGGACCCCGTCGACAAACCAAGACCTTATCATATATGAGCTCGGGGACTAACTCATAAGCCCTCAATATGGAAGCTTTAACAAGCTCATAGTCAAGGGACAGAGCAGTATAGGCTTCTTGCGCCTTACAAACAAGAACACACTGCAGCAGCAGCGTCCAGGCCGTATCCGGCCACTTCAACGTGGTTGCCACCCGTTCAAAAAGGGGAAAATACTTTTCCACATCCTTTTCAACAAAAGGAGGCACCATCCTAATATTTTTGCCTACATCAAAACCGGAACGCGACTCTGAATGCAGAGCACCCGCCTGCAAGGCAACATGCTTATATTTAAGCTCCTTCTGCGCACGCTCGTGCTCCAGCAACATTTGTTTCTCCTTAAACTCACGCTCCTTAAGCTCACGCTCATGCTCACGCTCCTCTCTCCTCTCTCTCCCCTTAAGCTCACGCTCCTTAAGCTCACGCTCCTCTCTCCTCTCCTCACGCTCTTGCTGTAGCTGCCTTTCCTTAAACTCCAACTCTCTAATCCTCCACTCACCCTCTGCACCAGATAGTAGCGGAGACGCGTCAGACAAAGGAGGCTCCTCCACCCTCGCTGCAAGCACCTGCTCCCTAACGAGCAAAGCCCTCAAAGCACCCAAGGCAGTCGGTTTCAAACGCTTCTCATTGGCAGTAAGCTCCACCTTGTAGTGCACAGCAAGCTCCAGAAGCTGTTCCTTGGAAAACCTTTCCAACAACTCATCAGAAGGGTGATCAACAAAATCCTTCACGGAAGCCATCCCTACTGCACCAGCGCCACAACCTGCTCACTATAGAGTCACCAAAAACACCCTAGCATACACACAAATTACCTGAGACCCACTGAAGAACCACGAAGAACCACTGAAGAACCACTAAAGAGCCATTAACGAACCACTGAAGAACCACCAAAGAACGACTGAAGAAACACTAAAGAACCACTGAAGAAACACTACAGAACCACTGAAGAACCACTGAAGAACCATAAAGAATGCTAATGCCAATACCAATAACCCTAAGGAGACGGTGGAAATGTGTGCTCTACGGAGCGCACCTTTCTAGTTTGCAAAAAATAAATAAAAAACAACCACCCTGAAATAAATAGATGTGTCATACACGCAGGAGGTCAGGTGCTAACAGGTAGGCTAACCAAACACTCAAAACAAACTAAATAAATACAACAAACAAATTCAAACAGGTGCCCCTCATAACCTGATACGACTACTTACGCTTCTACATCTAAACTGCAGTCAAAACCGGCCCACCACATGTCTACCCTAAGAAATACTAAATCAGGCCCTACCACACTACCTGTGTTTTCTGGCCCCCTATTCTACCTACCCTTAAGCTAATGCCCTGTAGACCTAACCCTCTTCAACCACACCTGCTACCAGCCAAAGATCATATTTGACCATCCACCCGTCAAGTACATGGTATGGTACAAGACAAGTAGATGGTACTAATCACTTCTCTGACTGCCCCAGGAGTATGTGGTGCACAGGAAGCTAACAAACAACCAGAAAATAATGTCCCTACCTACATGTGGTGTGCACTAAACTATATATTTTAACAGCATTAAGTAGTCACATCAAATTATAAACAAAATAAGGGCATACTCACCTGTTTGATGAAACGGCTCAAGCCCCCACGTTACACAACATGTAACGAACACCACCCACACCATAGCACCATGACACACCATGCAAAACAAAAAAAACACCAAACAATTTCTAGGGGTAAATATCCCGGACGAGCGCCCAACTGTTACGACCCTGGCTCAAAGGCACGCAACCTATGTGCAAAACCGACACCAAAAACGTGTTTAACCCAAAAAGACTACTCTTAACCATGAAATACCGATACAAACTAAAGAACAAAGGATAGAAGAACATGACAACTCTCCCTCCAGCCACAGACAGCCTGCATGTGTGACTGCAGGGCTGGTTTTAACCTAACAGCAGGTAACCAATCAGCAGCAATTAGCTAATTAGCAGCCCTCACCTGTATGCCCAGTGACACAGGAGGGATCAGGTTCATGGTACATAACAGTAGCACTACGGATGTTTGGAGGGAGTGAGTTCCAGAGGGTGGGTGCGGCCACAGAGAAGGCTCTGGGACCAACAGTCCGCATGTTGGTGGTGGGGATGGAGAGGAGACCGGAGTCAGAGGACCGCAGCCTCCGGGGCGGAATGTAGCGATGGAGGAGGTCCGCTAGGTACTGGGGGGCAAGGGAGTGAAGGGCTTTGTAGGTGATAAGGAGGATCTTGAAATTGATGCGGGACTTGACTGGAAGCCAGTGGAGGTGGATGAGGGTGGGGGTGATGTGGTGCCAGGACTTGGTGCGGGTGAGAACCCTGGCAGCAGAATTTTGGACATAATGTAGCCTGTTCAGGGCATTACTGGGTAGCCCTATGAGGACAGAGTTTGCATAGTCCAGACGGGAGGTGACAAAAGCGTGGATGAGAGTCTCTGCTACGGAGTCGGGGAGAGATGGCCGGAGTCGGGAAATGTTCCTGAGATGGATAGAGAGAGAGAGGTAGAGATGGATAGAGAGAGGCAGGGACGTGCACAGGACTTTAGAGGGGCAGGTGCTCAAAGGCTGAAAAGGGCACTGGGCCTGTGCTATTTTTGGGGGCCCTTTTTGGGCGGGGAGGGGCCTTTTTATGCTTTTTGGGGGGTTTTGGTGATCAAATATTGAATATTGAACTATAATAATGAGTGCAGGAGCTCACTTATCCTTGAAAGACACTTTTATCACTGACTTAAAAGGCCCATACATCTCCATAAATGTTCAGGGCGGAGGGAATAAGTGCTTACCCTACAGACCCCAAGTCTGTTAGGACAGCAGACTCGGTTGGCACTGCTCAAAACAGACCTTTTTAAAATAGCTTTTAAATGAATTATTATGTTTATTTCATTGTCTTGTTTTTCTTTATTTCTATCAATTTTACTTAAATATTTTATTATACTTTGTATTATACATTTTACTCAACCTCAGCCAATCGCGCACTGCCCACTAACCAAGGGAAAAAAGTATTGCTTCTCAGCGCAGAGATCTGTCTGATGAAAAAAACAGCTTCAATTATAGTCACGCGCCGCATTTTTTGGCAGTAACAGTAACAGCGTTATTAAGATTGGAAGAGTAATCCGTTAGATTACTCGTTACTGAAAAAACTAACGCCGTTAGTTACGCCGTTATTTATAATGCTGTTATTCCCATCACTGGATGTCACAGTATGATGTCATAATCAAACATTGTAGCACATTTGTGATGTCACAGTATGATGTCATAATAGAACATTCTAGAACATTTGTGGTGTCACAGTATGATGTCATAATCAAACATTCTAGAACATTTGTGATGTCACAGTATGATGTCATAATAGTACATTCTAGAACATTTGTGATGTCACAGTATGATGTCATAATAGAACATTCTAGAACATTTGTGATGTCACAGTATGATGTCATAATAGACATTCTAGAACATTTGTGATGTCACAGTATGATGTCATAATAGTACATTCTAGAATATTTGTGATGTCACAGTATGATATCATAATAGACATTCTAGAACATTTGTGATGTCACAGTATGATGTCATAATAGTACATTCTAGAACATTTGTGATGTCACAATATGATGTCATAATAGAACATTCTAGAACATTTGTGTACAGTATATATTCAACAATTCTCTCAGAAGACTTGTTTCTGGCTACTTGTCTGTAAGCTTGAATATATTCTGTAGATACCATTTTAAAATCACCACATGGAAAAGGAAACAATGTCCTGTACAATCCTTAATGAGCTGCGTCTGGAGGGAAGGTTCTGTGATGTGGTTATTAAAGTCAACAGCACTGAGTTGAATGCCCACAAGGCCCTCCTGTGTGACTGCAGTGACTATTTCAGGTAAGTTTAGCTTGGTTCAGGTTAGCTTGGTTCAGGTTAGCTTGGTTCAGCTTAGCTTGGTTCAGGTTAGCTTGGTTCAGGTTAGTTTGGTTCAGCTTAGCTTGGTTCAGGTTAGCTTGGTTCAGGTTAGCTTGGTTAGTAAACAGATACCATACTGTACTTTTACTGTAAACAGATAATATACTGTACTTCTACTGTAAACAGATACTATACTGTACATCTACTGTAAAAAGATACTATACTGTACTTCTACTGTAAAACGATACTATACTGTACTTTTACTGTAACCAGATACTATACTGTACTTCTACTGTAAACAGATACTATACTGTACGTATACTGTAAAAAGATACTATACTGTACTTCTACTGTAAACAGATACTATACTGTACTTCTACTGTAAACAGATACCATACTGTACTTCTATTGTAAAAAGATGCTATACTGTACTTCTACTGTAAAAAAAGATAATATACTGTACGTCTACTGTAAACAGATACTATACTGTACTTCTACTGTAAACAGATACTATACTGTACTTCTACTGTAAACAGATACTATACTTCTACTGTGCTAAGAACCTATACTTCTTCAGTGAAAATATATGACTACACAGGACAGAATGTTGCTTACTGTTTACTCATCAGATATCTCTATACTCTGCGTCCCACAGAGCCCTCTTCACTCGCTGGAGCGACTCAGAGAAACTCGTCTACACTATCCCTGGGGTGTCCCCGGGTATGATGCAGCTCATCATAGAGTACTCCTACACACGCTTTGTGCTGGTGACAGCAGAGAACGTGGAAGAGCTTCTGGTGGCTGCAGACCAGCTTCGCGTCACTGGCATAGTAGGAGCGTGCTCTGACTTCCTAGAGGGCCAGCTGTCTCTGGAAAACTGTGTCGGCATCTGGAGGTTGGTGGACATCTACTGCTGCCCTGACCTGAGGCGCAAGGCCCATCTCTTCATCGTGTGCCACTTTGAGGAGATGTTGCACGTCTCACAGGAGTTTGTGGAGCTGTCCCTGCAGCAACTGGTGGACATCATCGAGAGGGATGATCTAAACGTGAAGAGCGAGGAGACGGTGTTCGAGGCCGTCCTCCGTTGGATCGACCACTCCCGTGAGGAGCGTAAAACACACATCCCTTTGCTGCTGCCCAAGGTAACTAATTGTATTACGGATACACAAACATGGTTTCTAGTGCCTGAGCCACATTTATTTTTAATTTTATTTTTATTATTTTACTTTTTGTCTCTTGTCATGGTCATTATGATTAATGTTACTGTTATTATTGTTGTCGTCGCTGTTGCCATTGTTATTATTATTATTATTATTATTATTATTATTATTATTATTATTATTATTATTATTATTATTATTATTATTATTATTATTATTATTATTATTATTGTACTGTTATGTTATGTTTTATGTATGAAAATAAAATAAAATAAAAACATTTATATATAAAAAAAATAAAACGAATTGTATTACTGTGCATTACATTGAAACAACACTAGGTTCCCTAGTACGGTGGTTATCAAACATTTGGGTCCAAACTGTTCCCTAGCAACAGAAACCGTCTAAAACCAATGTCTAAGTTGTACCCGCTGTCTGCTTGTCTCTTCCCAGGTTCGCATGGGCTTGATGAGGCCTGACTACTTGCTGAACAACATCCAGAACAACCCTGTGGTGAGGGACAGCCACGACTGCAGGCCCCTCATCCTCAGCGTCCTGAACCCCCCTGGCTCCGACAGGCTCCCAAACCCCCTGATGCGTCCACGCCGGCCCCAGGAGGTCCTATTGGCCATCGGAGACTGGGGTGACCGCATCCTGACCATGGAGGCTTACAATATCCGAGCCGGTGGATGGATGGACGTGAGCGTTGAGAGGGAGAGTCCCCGGGCCTGCCACGGCACTGCTTATCTCCACGGTCTGGTCTACTGCCTCGGCGGCTGGGACGGCAGAAAGATTCTCAGCAGTGTGCGCAGGTTCAACCCCGTCACTCGCAGCTGGCTGCAGGCGGCTCCCATGCACTCACACCGCCGGGAGCTCATCGCGGTCGTGTTGGACGGCTGTATCTACGCCATGGGAGGGGAAGACGGACGTGATGTACTGAACACCGCCGAGCGCTACGAGCCTGAAACCGACAAGTGGACAGTGATCTCACCCATGCTGGAGCACAGGGTCGCCGCCGGGGCAGCAGCCCTCCAGGGCAAGGTGGGTGGAACTGAGGGACACAGGGTGCTAGATGAACACAAGGAACGTTAGATCAGAAATCATAAATGTCTTTATTGCCAAGTAAGCTTGCACATACAAAAGATGTGTCTGGGTCCTTTGGTGCATCAACATTAACAGACAATTAAAGTAGAATGAAATCAAATGGAATATATAAACTAAATTAGAATATTCTTTCTTATTACAGGTTTACATCTGTGGTGGCATCAACAGGACGGTGTTTCTGTTCACAGCTGAGTGCTACAGCCCAGACACTAACCAGTGGACTCTGATCGCCCCCATGAGCAGCAGTCGTTGCGGAGTGGGAGTGGCTGCGTACGGAGGACAAGTCTATGTGGTAGGTGCACACAGAGACAAATACTTTATACTAGATCAAGTCAAGTCAAGTCAAGAGTTTTATTTGTCACGGCATACAAGTATACAATGAAATGCGGGTGGTAATGACATATAATAGAATCCAATAGAACAACATTGTGCAATAAACAAGTAACATTGTGCAATAAACTTTCAATGCCTCTGTGATGCCCTAATTTCCCTAAATGGATTAATACAGTGTCTGCCTGCCTTAACCACACACTAAAACATTCCTCTCATGTGTCCTGTCCTCAGGTGGGAGGGTGGGACAGTAGAAACGACCTGCATAGCGCGGAGGCCTACAGCCCCTTGACTGACTCCTGGAGCGCTCTGCCCAACATGCTCACCCCCCGCTTGAGCTTTGGCATCGCGGTGCTGGACGACCTGCTCTTCGTGGTCGGAGGCTACAATGGCTCCAGAACCATCTCCAAGGTGGAGCGCTACGACCAGAGCAGCGACAAGTGGACTGTAGCCGAGGACATGAAGACCCGGCGCAGTGACCTAAGCTGCTTCATAATGCATGGCCTGCCATTTTACATGAGCCAGTACGCTGCTCCCCGTGGAGGAGGAGGAGGAGGAGGAGGAGGAGGAGGAGGAGGAGGAGGAGGAGGAGAGGAGGAAGAGGAGGACGATGAGGAAGAGGAGGAGGAGGAGGAGGAGGAGGAGGAGGAGGAGGAGGAGGAGGAGGAAGAGGAGCAAGAGGAAGAGGAGGAGGAGGAGGAGGAGGATTAGGAGGATGATGAAGAGGAGGAGGAGGAGGAAGAGGAGGAGGAGGAAGAGGAGGAGGAAGAGGAAGAGGAGGCAGCAGGGGATCCATCTAAGAACCTTAAACATTTATTAAACCAAAAGAAATCCTAGGAAATTAATAAATTACTATCAGCCAAAGGTGGTGCATTTCTTTCTTCTAGTAATTCAGACAATATCGGTTTTTAGTTTGTGTAATGTAATATCTGTTTTTAGTTTGTGTAATGTAATGTAATATCTGTTTTTAGTTTGTGTAATGTAATGTAATATCTGTTTTTAGTTTGTGTAATGTAATGTAATATCTGTTTTTAGTTTGTGTAATGTTATGTAATATCTGTTTTTAGTTTGTGTAATGCACATAATATGGGAACTTTTATCCATATGCTAGCCCGGCATAGTTCTGACAGCTGTCAGTTTATATATATATATAAATAACTGTCTTTTACTAGTACCTTACTACTATGTACTATGTTACTATCCGTATACTACTACCTACCATGCTAATATGTCTATTATACTATGCACTCAGGGTGTAACACTCAAGTTCAACACTATTTGACGAACAATGCCACTGACCATAAGCTGCCAGAGATGCACATCTCCTGCTGACCAGAAAACCACACACTTTTCTGATAGTGGGGTGCCTGGACAATCAGTCATTTAAAATGTATATGCGAAAGTTTCGTTTTCACTTCTAATTTGAAGATAAGGATCTATAGAACAATTTTGGCTTGAGTGTCAAGGAACCAGTTGAATTTAATAAAAATTTATCCAAAATGGCCACAATCGAAATCATGAATTCTTTAAAAACGTCTTAATGTTCACACAATTGCTGTGTAATATAATTTTGTATTGCTATTTTAAGTTAATACTGTGTGAGGAATCAACTGGAGCTCAAATATTGATGTTTTGAATATTCTGGTATGGCAAAAATCAAAGATGGCTGCAATTTCTGTATTTATTTCGATTTACGCTTCATACCTTTTATTCTATTGAACCTAGAATGGTGATGTTGGTGCCTGTACCTATGTTTTCATGAATGAGTAATTGAATAAAAATTAAATAAACATGATTGGAGCATATCTTATATGATATTTCACACAATGAGACAATAAATATGTGGAGAACTAGAGTTAGATATGAGAACTGTAAACAACAGTTGATTGTGAAGAACAAACGATGATTGTGAAGAACGTCCTCATCACAAGAAAGGATCTGCATCTCGGCACCAATGTCAACGCCATGCCAAAGACCTGATGGAGGTGTTGCTGAGCAATGGGAATCCCTTTGAGGAGGGCAGTAAAGACGGTTACATTAGACAATAAGGTGTGTGAGTCTGCAGCTGCTGCCGTATCTGTCCATCAACTCGAATCTACGGGACAAGAGCAGTACAACAATTTCAGGAAGAGTGCTTGAATCAAATGACAGACTTCTGACAGCACCGATCAAGCGAAATGCAGAGCTCTATGCAGAGCTCTATGGGAAAGCTTTTATTGTGCTAGACACAATACACGTCAAGTAGAGATATTTCTGTTGACGTGCAGTTAGTTGCGCCAGGTGTAACAAGACATTTTCTCATTCCTGTCAAATAAGTTGTTAACAGATGGACAGTTCCCAGATGACAATGATGTCTACATCACTGCAGGTGATCAAGTCCACCATGTTGGAAACAGTCCACCAATGGATCAATGCAACCATGAGGAAGCTGACACTTGTGTCCTATAATACATCTCCTCTACGCCCTGCAAACATCATCACTTGGGAGGGTGCATACTGGAGATACAGATGTTTGTCGTAATCCTTCTGACTAATTTCCATCACATCAAGCCACTAACAGATACACACCCACTCAGGGACGTGCACAGGACTTTAGAGGGGCAGGTGCTCAAAGGCTGAAAAGGGCACTATACCTGTGTGTGTTTTAACCGAGCGCGCGTTAAAACAAGCCCGTTTTTTAAGGGCCCTTTTCAGACGGGGGCCCCCTTTTTATGCTTTTTGGGGGGTTTTGGTGATCAAATATTGAATATTGAACTATAATAATCAGTGCAGGGGCTCACTTATCATTGAAAGACACGTTTATCACTGACTTAAAAGGCCCATACATCTCCATAAATGTTCAGGGGGGAGGGAATAAGTGCTTACCCTACAGACCCCAAGAAGTGCTGTATATTCTGTATTGTTTAATATAAATGCATTTTTTATTCCAATCCCAATTTGTATTTGAGATTCCCGAATCCCATCGGACTTGACTTCTTCGTGTCCCTCAGTGAGTGTAATACCAGCATTCAACTGTATGCGCCACAGCGGTTTCTATCATCATCATCATCACCACCCACGCTATGCAT
This sequence comes from Notolepis coatsorum, assembly GCF_963971535.1. Lineage (NCBI taxonomy): Eukaryota > Metazoa > Chordata > Actinopteri > Aulopiformes > Paralepididae > Notolepis > Notolepis coatsorum. Next base: position 506,739 of record NW_028174866.1, read on the forward strand.
AAAATATATAGGTCCGCGGAGAGGCACGCTGAGGAGGCCGTGCAAACTCTTTACCTAATATTTTGATTCCATCCTGACATTTTTCAGTAGGAAGGGCAGTCTATATGCATAACGAAATTTTTTATTTTATTTTTTTCAGAAAGGGCACTTTTTTTATGAGGCTCAAAAAGGCAGGTGCTCAAGCACCCCTTGGGCTCTATGTGTGCACGTGCCTGGAGAGAGGTGCACTCTAGTAGTTGAAAATATCAAACAATTAATTGTATTAGCCTTACAGATGTGTTCCATAGACTCATGGGAATTATGTAAAAATGGCCAAAAGTTAACAATTTAGGACCTTTAAAGTGTGCATGAAATGTTACACACTTTAATGAGTCACAGGGACTGTATAGAGTTGTGAAGCGGTACCTTAACATCAGTCCTGACCCACCTGAGGGCACTTCATCTATTCCAGATTTCTCCCAAAACTCACCATGGACAATTTTGCCAGGTGTTGGGCATTATTTAACCCTTTCACTGTCACACGCCAAGGGGTTAACCCTTTCACAACCACACTACAGAAGGTTAACCCTTTCACTGCCACACTACAGACGGTTAACACTTTCAGCGCCTTTGATTAACATTGATTTACCCCGTTGAATGCCACCATCCACTTCAATGTTAGCGTTAAAAACGCCTAATCTATGTTTTAAATTATGGCTAGTCTAATCTGCCCGTCGCTTATCAATGACTCGTTTGCAGTCAACATTGTCTAAACGGATTGTTTTTTAATCGGTTCATATCCTTTTTATAGCATTTCGAAAAGCTATCGTTCTCTCGAAAATTTTCCGGGGAGATAGAAAGATTCCCTCATAAACGGCATTTATTGGAATATTCTCGAATACACTAGACATGTTGTCATTTGTCGGCCTATTTATGAATCGTTTTCAAATAAACGCTAGATTATCGATAATATATGTGTACGTATGCACGCTATAGACGCAAGCTGAAAAATGTATTCTCTCGTTCCCGCAAGATCACACACACACACACACACACACACACACACACACACACACACACACACACACACACACACACACACACACACACACACACACACACACACACACACACACACACACACACACACACACACACACATGGCACATAGGGGACAAGCCGTTATCTCAGCGAAAACAGCTCCGATTACCCCAAGACTGGTAACATAGACTCCTTACCTTAGATCAGATGTTTTCCAACAAGATTATTACAATTCCTGATCGCCATTCCAAATATCTAAGCGACTGACCTGCAGTTACACAGGGATTGACGATAGGGGGCGCTTTTTTCCATTCTGAGCTCCTGTAGGGGCTGGTGTACCAACGGGAGACTCGGTTGATGAAATAATATGAATTCAGATCGCTAATAAAAAAATAAACCGATATTTGTCGTCCGTGGCACTGAAAGGGTGTTAATTGTGAGTGCACCGAGTTGATTAGAAGCATGTGGTCACGAAAAACGCAGAGCCTGTGAACAAACAATTCATGGACAAAAGAATGAGACTGTTTTTGAGGAATGGAGGCTTTGGACTGCGAAATGTATAATCCCTGTATCAGAGTTGTGTTTACATGACTAGCAATTAGTTGGACAGATGTTATCTGCTATCCTTATTAATTGTTTACCAGTAGAAAAACGCGATCCGCAATGTAATCGGTCCCCCGAGGAACAGTTGCAGTAATTAAAGTTCCGCCACAGTCAGGCCACAAAGTCAAATTCGGTGTGCAGAGCCAGCTGCTTGCAGGCTACGCCGCATGGTAGAATGAGTCTAGCGTGTCAATCACCCTAGGCTGTCCATCAAAACAGTCGTGTGAAATATCTTGAACTGGTCAAGCATCAGATAGACATGCCTATGACCCAGACATTATTTGACACTTTCCATATCCCCATTATGTGGCTGGTTCCTCGGTTTAAGGGGAGACACTGCAGGTGAATAGGGTAAACAAATTAACTAATAGATATCACAATGAAACTTCCCCAGTTGATTACTTATATTAAGACAAGACTTTTTTGTATTACAAGTTTTCTGAAATTGTATGTTTAAATATGCAAATGAGGCATGATCTACTTAAATATGCACGAATTTGCATATAATTCCAGGACAGAAATCTGAACATTGGATAAAGCCATTTTCAAAATTATAGTTTCATTTTGTTGACATATTAGAGCCAAAGGTTATTACAGAGGGGATTTTGGATATCTCTTTTTATCACTCCATAAATCAGAAAATACTCCATTCAGTCCATTTTTATGGTAAAATTCCATATTTCGCCATGTTTTTAGGAATCAAATGTGATATAAATCAGGGTATGAATGCGATATCAACAAACCCTTCTGTAAATACCTTCAGAACATAGATATGAATAGAACTGGAAGTTTTGGTGTATGTGAGTGCTACTGAAGTGGAGATTTCTGGCTCAGAGTATGAGGAAAAACTCTTAAAACTCATTTTTGGGAAAACGCCTTCAAAGTTCTGTATTGTAAAATGTCATACTTTTTTTTTTAAACAGATATTTACAAACACAATACCTAATCAAACCATTAGTAATAGACAACCTAAACACATGCCTGATAACTGAATAATAATAATAATGATGTTATTGAACTGAACAGAACTACACACAGGCTACAAACAGTGTAGTACAGTGTAGTACCCCCTAATAGGCAAAACATATTTGAATAGATATCACTATGAAACTTTCCCAATTTGTTATGTACATATAAACTAAGAAAAAATATATTGCAAGTTTCTGAAATGTATGTTTATATATGCAAATGAGGCACTTCCCCATTAAATATGTGTACATTTATGGATGCAATAAGGCAAAATGATGTAAAATAAACAACTAAATGTGTGTTATTGACGTTTTATTGTCACTAGTTTCATAGAAGACATGTTTAGGAAGCAAAATATAACAAAATCTCAAAATCAACAAAAAAAGTATATTTGACTATTCACCTGCAGTGTCTCGCCTTAATTGCTTTTAGATTGATCATAATGATGTGTGTAGTATGCAGGCGTCCGATTATTTAAAAGACTACACAATTAGCAATTTTCTGGTTTTATTTTTGTATTAATGAACAGAAATACAATGTTCATTTAGATGTCTATTGCTTCTACTCACGTACGAACAACGCTTATAGTATATGTTGACACATATAGTTACAGCTCTTTTAGGTTGATGCATCTCTCTCCCTCTCACTCACTCACTCACTCACTCACTCACTCTCCCTCTCACTCACTCACTCACTCACTCACTCACTCTCTCTCTCACTCTCCCTCTCACTCACTCACTCA
>NW_028174866.1:512772-530272 GCF_963971535.1 Notolepis coatsorum
AACCCGGTGTCCCTTGCGTTGGTGACGAGCGCAATGTCCGCTGCGCCACCCAGCGGCCTGAAATTGACATTCCTTGATATTTAAGCAGTTGATTGCTATTCAGCACAAGTCCGATTCTAAGGATGTGTTGACATTTCATCCCCTCCTATTCATTTTGCCACCTGTCTGTCTTCCCTCTCTTCCTATATCCAGCCTCTTTGGTCCTTACATCAGCATTTTCTTCGATGCACGATTGATAAGGGTCCCCCCCCTAAAATGCTTGAATATGTGTGGTCTATGCTAAAATTATTGAGACGCTTCAGGGTAAAGCGTCTCCAAGCGTGACCGAGACTGGAGGGTAAAGGCTAGAAGGCATTCACATTACAGCCGGCTGCCTCTGACCGTGGATGGACCATGCTCCGCCTCTCTGTGCAGCGTTGCATTGTGGATCTCCTCACATGAACCGCATGACGCCACAGCAACCTTTTTTTTTTTATCCACTTTTTCTCCCATTTTCTATATTTTCCTCCCATCCCAATTTCGTATCATCCAATTCAACCCTCCCCTGTCACGGACGCTGTTTCTTGCCTCCCACAAGCCGGCTGCAATGTGGACTAAGTCATACATAGCACAAGTCCCCTCCGGTACTTGAGGTAACAGCAGTCGCATCTTTTCACCTGCGCAGCTCGATCTCTCAGTGGCGAGGAGTAACGCGTGGGAGGCTCACGCTGCCCCCGACACTTCCTGATTCTACTGCGCAGGCGCACCAACCGACCTGTAGGAGTCGCTGTCAACAACGCCCGATCCCCACCCATCAGTTTCCCACCCCCTAATGCGGCCAATGTGTATTACTGTGGACGACCAGCTAAACTGAAAGCAATGTGGAGCGCTGGGCTCGAACAGGCAAGCCCAGCGTCTCCAGATTTCGTGGCGAGCGCCTTGCCCACTACGCCACGTAGCCGCCCGACGCCACAGCAACCTTATGAAACTCTGCCGTTTTCAAATTTTTTTTTTAATCCTTTTCCGGTTTTGGAATGTTTTCTCTGAATTCTAGCCATCTTTAGATTATCCTGTATAACTTTGTCAACTTCAATGATGACCAGTAACAATTAGGGATGCCCCGATCGATTGGCCAGCGATCGGTATCGGCCGATAATCAGTATAAATATGAGATCGGTGAATTACGATAATGCTTTATTTTCGCCGATCGTGAAAACCGATCGAAGACGTGCGGAAAACATGATCCAATTCTCAGCGGAGTTCTCACTCGCTGACTTCTCTCTCAGGCACACAGCGCACTGCCCCTCCCCCTCCTCCTCCCCCCCCCTCCCAGACTCCTCATGTCAACAAGCTCCGGCAATAGTCTGCATGAGCAGCTCCGTTAGCTAGGTAGCTAACGTTAGCTCACGTTAGCTCACTGTTTAAACGAAATGACCCAGCTCTGGATTTGCACCTCTTGTTATATAAGACCTGCATATGTGTGTTGTCCATGTCAGGTCTTCTGAGATGTGGACCCCCAGGTACTTAAAGCTGCTCACCATGTCCACGGTAGCCCCGTTTATCATCAGTGGTGTGTGTGTCCCCTGCTGTGTTCTCCTAAAATCCACCATCAGCCCATTGGTTTTACCAATGTTCAGGAGCAGGCTGTTGTCCTGGCACCAGCGTTCCAGTACATCAACCTCCTCCCGGTAGGCCTTATCGTCGTTGTCCGAGATCAGCCCCACCACCACTGTGTCGTCCGCAAACTTCACTATGGAGTTGGAGCTGAACCTGGCCACACAGTCATGTGTGTATAGTGAATACAGCAGGGGGCTCAGGACACAGCCCTGGGGGGACCCGATGCTCAGGGTGATGGTGTTGGAGGTCTGACCCCCCCACCCTGACCGCCTGAGGCCTTTCACTCAGAAAAGTCCAGTATCCAGGCGCTCAGAGCGGAGCTCAGACCCAGCTCGATCAGCTTGTTCACCAGTCTGGTGGGGACTATGGTGTTGAACGCTGAGCTGTAGTCAATGAACAACAGTCTCACATAGCCCCCCCCCCCCCCCCCCCTTCTGGCTGTCTTAAAAAAAAGAACACGATTGCTTTTTCGAAATGCACAAAAACACACATGAAAAAGGAAAGAAGGAGTTTCTGACAATAAAGTCCAATCTGACCTAATCTGATCTAATCTAATCTAATGATAACAATCATCCGATAGATAAACACATCTGCCTATTAATTTCAGCCTAATGCTGTTACAGTGATGAAACAGCTGGTGGACGGAGCTCAGTGCGATCAAGAGGACGGACTGGAAGGCGTGCAGATGGCACACCTACAAGGCTTTACCGCTTTCATGCACCAGAGACACAGACGGACACACACAGGCATTTTAAACGCTTTATTTGAATCCACCAATTACATTTAATTATACATGCAGCATGCAGTACAATGGGTTCAAATGTTTCAGCCTCCACACGGTTTTACTGACATTCTGGTTCAACAACACGTGTGTTTATGGTTTTGAGGATAAAAAGAGCATCATTCCCGCAACCTGGCCACCTATTACGGCTATTAACCACCTCTTACAGCGAATGAATGTTTGCTTAGAGGGGTCGTTTGGATTTTTGAACATTAAAGGAACACGCCAATATTATGGGATGTGCGCTTACCGTCGTCTCCAGAGGCATGGCAAGAAGATAGATACCAGTTTCCTCTGTGAGTTCAGTAGAGATCTATCCATCTGCAAGCTTTCTACTGAACACATATAGGACATTTATATTTATCTTCTTGTCTGACTCTGGAGAAGACGGTAAGCGCATTTCCCATAATGTTGACGTGTTCCTTTAATTTGTATGAAATAATAATAATGCATTTTATTTATAAGGCGCCATAAGGCTCAAGGTGTCGTCGTACAACAATAAAAAAAAAACAGTTCATTAACAATCACAATACATTTAAAAAATAAAATAAAATCAGACATACGCCTGCCTAAACAGGTGGGTTTTGAGGTGGGTTTTAAATAGGATGATGGAGTCAATGTTCCGGATGTCGGGGGGGGGGAGGGAGTTCCAGATGCGGGGGGCAGAGCAGCTGAAGGCTCTTGACCCCGTGGTGGACAGACGGGCTGGGGGGACGGTCAGGTTGATGGAGGATGCAGACCTGAGGACCGGGTGGGAATGTTGATGTGGAGGAGGTCGGACAGGTATGGAGGGGCGAGGTTTTGGATGGCCTTGAATGTATGGAGGAGGATCTTGTAGAGTATGCGGTAGTATACTTGCCAGTAGTATAGTTGATGAAAAACTATTAGCTTACTTACAAATCCCATGGCCGGAGTCCGAGAACGGGGAAGCTTCAGACTGGCAGCAAACGGGGGAGTCACGAAACCCAACAGGAAGTTTTAACCACGACATGCAGGCAAAACGTTACCCATGTCCGACACAAAACCACGGCACTACAGCTTATAAGCCGCATTACCTTTGAACAGGCTCCAGCGAGTAGTAATACATTGGCTTTTTTCAAGAAACAAAATAGTATTGTGCCCTGTATCCCTATCTTATGTTATGTCCTACTATATGTGCTTTTGTTTGTGTTTTTATTCTAATGTTATTTATCTCGTTTATATTCTGTTTGTATTGCTAACCCTTTTTTACATAGGATTTTAGCCTGTACCTAATGAGCCTTTTGGCTAAAATTGGGTGCATTTAAAAAAAAAAAGTTTATTAATGTACGCTGTCCCCCTTGAACACATAAAGTAAACCTAAACCAAGTGATAGCAGATTGTGTTGTGAATGGGAACCCTTTTGCCTGCATGGTGTGTGGATTGCAACCGTTTGGGTTTGTGCCCTGATTTACTTTCCGGTTGCCTCGAAACCCAGACAAATGTCCAACCACGGGACTCGGTAAATAAGCTAATAGTTTTGTATCCACTACACTACTGGCAAGTATTTAATACAACATAATGTTGCTTTTTTTACCCACAAATGCATATCTAACAGAACAAAGAAAAACAGCAACATACAAGAAAAAAGTTGTTAAGTCCCTTTGTTTAGAATTCACAACAATAATAATACAGTATCATATCATAATATTATTGTCTGATGATACCTTGGTATATCTACTTTAAACAAATAAAACCACTGCCGAGATGACCATTGATTTTCATTTTCCATAAACCCCCTGGCTTCCTGTTGCAGAGGAGATGTTATCATGTGTTCCCTCTGCTCGGCAGCACCTCGCATGGGTTTGTTTGGATCAAGGAGAGTTAACACATTCGGGGCCATTTGGGGCCTTCTAATATCACTCTAGACCAGGGGTTCCCAAACTTTTCAGGCTGCGACCCAAAAATAACGGTGTCAGAGAGCCGCGACCCCCACTATTATATTTAATTCATATTTTTTTTAAATGGAAATGTATGGTTGAAACATGCACACGTTCAAACGCACACACACTAATAAGCATTGGAGGCTTTTACCCAGGGCCGGACTGGGGAAATCATTCAGGCCAGGATATATAGTGCAGAATATAGCCCCAGTCAGCCACTTTTTAAGCAGGGGGTCTGGGGGTCCCCCACCAGGACATTTCTTGTTACAAAGACTTCATTTCCTGCATTCTGGTGCAGGCATTTTTTTATTTTTACCCTTTAAATGCCAGTGTTTGTGATGGCATCACAAATTATTGTTAAAAAAACAGGCTAGCATATGTATGATTAGCAACAACACTGATTTTGATGGATTTTCAGTTTTTTTGTAATGTCAGATTGAAAATAATTAGTGCTGTCAGGCGATTAAAAAAATTAATCTAATTAATTACAGGATTTGTAATTAATTAATCTAATTAATCGCATTTTAATCGCATAACCATTTTATGCCTGATATTCTATATTCTATAATCATATTCAAATTGCATGTGTCCGGATGGCAGAATTCAGTACTGTATCTACAAAACCTTCTGTTTAATCATCTTCCATCTATTAATTTGCTAAGATTTTTCAGGTCTGGTCAATTTGAGCATAGCGTTATTCACAGTCAAAGATAAAAAAAAATTGTATTGATATTCTCATTTGGTTCATTACAATTTACTCAAGCCTAGTAACAGACACAGTATTTCTGACACTGGGAATACATTCCCTGAGATCCATAGATGTCCCTAGAATCAGATACCAAGAACATGCAAATGGACCATATAAAAAAAAGTCTGTAATGTGTATTCTACGTTCTTATGGAATGAACGAGATAAAAAAAAAAAAAAAAAATTGTAATTAATTTTGAGTTAATTTTCATAACGCGATAATTTGCTGTGTAATTAATTAATCTAATTAACGCGATAAACTGACAGCCCTAAAAATAATACAATCTTTTATTTAACTTCAGCCCTGATCATAACACAATATATTAATTTTATAATTCTAACCCGTTAAATGCCAGTGTGTGTGATGGCATATATTTGCAATATATCAAATGCAAAGTAGATTTGTCTGGGGGGGATTATTACAGGCTAGCATGTGTCAATGATTAGCAACAACAGTTTTTTGTAAGAGTCCCGCCTCCACCAATCACATGCGGCTCCTTTTGTGTGTGTGTGAGAGCAAGAGAGAGAGAGAGAGAGAGAGAGAGAGAGAGAGAGAGATAGTTCTCCAACTTGTGTGAGTTGCAGTGATCTCCTGGTTGTTCCCCACCTAGGTTATCTAACTATTGCGCTGCTGCAACTAGAAACACTGTCCTGGCCTGCTTCTAAGTGCAGTGGCCTGACTGCATACAAAAATAAAAAAAAAAATAAAAATTATTATTATTATTATTATTTATTTTTTTGAAATCATCTGGCGACCCCCCCCCCCCCCCCCCCCCCCCCCCCTCGCGACCCCGACTTTGGGTACCCCTGCTCTAGACGGCCAGCATTTCAAAACAGACCTGCATTGTATGTGAGGCTGTTTGTAGAGCTAAATCTATACAGTATTGCTATCTGTCCATTCTCATTGTCAATTGAGACCATAAACCGTCCCTTCAAAATGGCTTAAAGAAATAATTTTTTCATCAATACGTTCTCATTTTATTGCCTCGTGAATATAAGCGTTATATGGGGTTTGGTCTAGTATATTTCCTGGAAGGCGAGATACAGGGCGCTAAGCTAATAACATTAAATCGAACAGCGTTTCGGAACTACAGAAGCTGGAGCTAAAACGCAAAATGCATATTGTCGGTATTCATGGTCCACCATGAATCCATGAAGGAGGGGGGGGCGGGGGACGTTGTGTCTGATTATTGATTACCGATAACCGCGTTAGCCTGAGTAGCCACATTCGCTGATCGGCTGGTTGGCTAACAAAGCAAGGCCTGATCAGCGTGTAATTTATGTGAAAAAGATCTTACCGTGGGCCGGTTGGATCCCCAAAAGGATTTCCCAGTTATCGATCGCCATCTGGTAGATCGATATGTCCATTGGCTGATGGGTCCTTTACTGCATAGTGAATTCGGCGTCGCAAAAGGTATTCCAAGCTACAGGCTACACATATAGAATCCAGCTAACAGTAAACTCAATTGAAAGTCAAAAAAAGAGTGCACCGTTCTGCCACAGGGAACACTGCATTATCGAGACAGTGCCCCTAAGAGGATCTGGCCGGTAATGCACTTTTCAGAATTCAAAGAGTGGGGTAAGTCTGCAGTGCTGCTCGGTGACATTGAGTAGGTTATTAAAATGGAATAAAAGCCAAAACAACCTTGCCACGGACATATCCGTGGTTGGGCGGGAATGTGTTAACAGCCCTTTGCTAACCATGAATGTAAAGTTTGTTTTCTTGGTAAAGCAAGTTTTGCTTGGAAAGGCTTCCTTTGCACCGTAAAGTATTTCAGCAGAACCCCTGCGCAGGGGTGTAAAAAGTACCCAGAAATTATACTTAAGTGAAAGTATGGGTACCGTCTCAAAAATCGTACTCGAGCAAAAGTCTGGCTAAAAACACACTTGAGTAAAAGTTAAAAAGTTTCTACTTTTAAATGTACTTAAGTACTAAAAACTTTTTTTCTGACTGTATTCTTCTGATAGCAGGTGTTTAATCAAAGTTCCCCGCTTTTTAGTCTTGCACAAGGCCCAATCAGCATGGGTATGGGCGGGTTCATTTTCCATTGATGGGGATTTGATTGGCTGTTTTTAAATAAAGTGCAGCCGCAGGATTAATAACGTTACCGTTAGTTCGGCCAGAAACAAATATACTAATTAAAATAGTTGGACCTGCGAGATTTGTACTTTGTAGGTCTGCATTTTAAATGTAAGTAGTAAAAAGTATGTTTTTTTTTTCTGAAATGTAATTGAGTAGAAGTACAAGTATACAAACCTAATAATACTTGGGTAAAGTACAAATCCCCAAAAACAGTACTTAAGTATTGTAACGAAGTACAACACACACTGACACACAATATTTCCGTAATACAATATAGAGGTTATCAATTCTCATTCAATTCTCATTGGTCTCATCACATTTCTATGGTAATCCTGCCAAGTTGGACAGTTTCTAATCAATGATTTATTGATGTAAAAATTCTACACGTAAGGACTTTAACCTCTTAAGCCTGATCGGCCCGGTACCGGTACAATATTTATTTCACGTCACAAATAGATCAATACAGTGAATATATTGAAGACGACTGGCAGGAGGCCATTGACTCAGTTAAAAAGGTTTATACTTGTAACAGACTAAGAGAAACACAATATAAAATTCTTCACAGATTACACATCACACCTGTGTTACTAAACAAAATGGACCGTTCAATATCTCCATTATGTTCGAAATGTCAAACAGATCTGGGCACCTACTATCACTACTTTTGGGAATGTAAGTGTTTATCCAGGTTCTGGGGCCAAGTGGCACGTGAGCTGAGCGACATTTTCAAGGTGAAAATAAAGAAGGATCCAGGAGCTTTTTTACTGGGACTCCCATCAAAGGAAAATAATTTGACACCCTTACAATTCAAACTATTTGATAAACTTCTGCTTTCAGCCCGGAAATGCATTTTGATAAACTGGATTAAGGATAGGCCTCCATCCATACAGATGTGGTACAGAGAGATCTTCGGTGTGCTACCCCATGAAAGACTCTGTGCAATGCATAGAGGCAACGACGCTTCCTTTCAGGATGTGTGGGCCCCACTATTGGACTACTTTCCTGCTACAATTTCTCAGATCCTTCTAAAGGCCCAATGCCCCATTGTATGGACAGACTTTGGATAGAAAAAAATAATATATGTATATATATATGTATGCCTACATGTGAATGGGCTCGAGGCAAGTGCAGTACTGTGCAGTGCCTGTCTGGGTTAGATTTCCTTTTTTTGCTTGTTTTTCTTTTTGATCTGTTTTTGCTGGCATGACGGCATAGATGAACTGGAGGAACCCCCCCCCCCCCCTCCCCCCTTCTGTCCCAATGTGTGTTTTGTAATGTAAGTAACTGTATGTGAAAAATCTTTTAAAAAAACCAATAAAAATATCAAAAGAGACAAATAGATCAATACAGTCCGTATTAAGTGATGTTGCGTTTCTTTTTCAAAGGTAGAGTAAAGACCCTAACCCTATCAAAACAGCAGTCAAAGTGTATATTTTCAGCACTACACTTGTTTACCAATGATTTTAAGTGTTATTAGCGAAATATGAGAGCTTATAAAAATATCTGCGCATTGCATCGGAGACCGGATGATTTAGATGCGATGACGGCGTGCTAAGAAAGAGGAGACCCAGGGCTTTCGATGGACGTTGAAATTTCATAAAACTACACTACCCAGCTCACCCGCTGTCAAAGCTGCAGCCGTTTGATGTGAAAAAAATATATTGACGCGAAAATCGTGATTACCTCAGGGATCGAACAAACCTCAAAGTTATTGCCATAAAATACATTTAGGCGTTGCAATCCGGTAAAACATGGTGGAGCTATGGATGTATATTGTATATACTGTACTTACAGTAGATTTCATTCACAGTCTTTGCTGCCCTGTAACAGGGGCCTGGTGGTACTAAATGCAGATTTAACTTTGCCATTGAAAAGAGGAGATTTGGGCCAATCCATAGATGTATGACCTGGCCATAATAAGATCATTTATAGGCCTGATATTCTATATTCTATATTCATATTTCTAATTGCGTGTGTCCGGATGGCTACATTCTGTACTGTATCTACAAAAAACCCTGTAAATCCTCTGCCCTTTATTCATTTACTTAGATTTTTGGTTGATCTCAAGAAGGTGCTGTATGAGCTCACTTTTGGTCAATGGTGTTATTCATCGTCAAAGAACACATTTTTACAATAATCATTTATATTCTCCTTTGGTTCATTACAATTTCCTCAGACACAATATTTCTGACACTGGGAATACATTCCCTGAGGTCCATAGAGGCCCCTGGATACCAAGAACATGCAAATGGCCCATGTAGAAGTGGAGCAATCTTCCATTGACTTGGGTATGTACTTTTAGGCACATTTTCAGAAAATATGGCTAAGGCTTAAGAGTTTAAAGGGGAAATCCACCCTAAGGCAGAATACAAATTGTGCTATTCCAATGATCTGTGACAGTACAGTCAGTATCTGTAAACATAGGTAAATGTCTCACAAGTTTTTTCATTTTGTATCTTTAAACATGGGTATTTATTGTGTGTTTTAGTTAATTGCTTTGTTTTTTATTTCTATCTATAGCATCTGTGAAAGTAGCTTACTTGCTGTATACTAAATTCTTGTTTTTATCTTTTGGAATCGATCTATGCATTAATTGTTTTATGTATTATGTTGTGTGGACCCCAGGAAGACTAGCTGGGAGCCATGGCACCAGCTAATGGGGATCCTTAATAAAAACAAAACAAAACACGTAAAAAAAAAACACACATACGCTGGAAATCAGAGCATCAAGACTTGAATTTGTGACACTTTTTGGAATCGGGCCACTGACAATGAAATAGTGATCAAATAATTGTCTGAAAAAACAACAAGTTCGTTCTAAGTCGCTTAGTCGATGAATCGATCGATTTGGTCTTAGTCGAACGAGACTTTGTTAGTCGATTGCTTCCATGCTTCCGTGAGACACACGCTGACCGATTATAATCGCATCTCTCATAAGCTCTAAATCTAAAGAGGTCCGTCTGCATTATTTCATGTCGGTAAAAACACAAATGTACAGATCTGTCGATTAAATCAATATGATTAGTCTACAAACCCTACGACTATAAAGCGCCAATGGACTAAGAATTTCAGCCCTAATTGCATTTCATGGAACTTGCCAGGCACTACTTGTACTCGTGCCTCAAAATAGACTTCAAAATCTGTAGCGAAGATAAGTCCTCTTCGTGAAAGTATTCAGCCACTGTTTAGACCGGGTTTCTTACCCCCTCTGCCCCGCGGCCCCTGGCCCCTCGAACCAGAGCTACACCGACCCCCAAACAACACATTCCACACTGTCTCCATCTGTGGACCACTGGGCCAAATTACCTGACTCACAGTTCCCCCCCACACACACACACACACACACACACACATGACACACACGTGTATAAAGGCACGCACGCACGCATGGACACACAAACACACATACGTATGTATGGTCTAGAGGAGGACTGACCCCCACTGAATTCCCCCAACGTGTGTGTGTGTGCGTTTCCTGTCTGAGTGTGTGTGTGTGTGTGTGTGTGTGTGTGTGTGTGTGTGTGTGTGTGTGTGTGTGTCTGCTCTGAGACACAGGCCCCAGTGAGACTCTAGTAGAATGAAAGGCCTATTGTTCACCAAGGTGGTCCCTGCAGGACCCCCGATCCTACCCCCTTAAACACACACACACACACACACAGGCACACACACATATCCCTACCCCCCCCCCCACACACATACATGCACAACCTTACCCCCTTAAACACACACACACACAGATCCCTAACCCCCCCCCCACACACACACACACACATGCACAATCTTACCCCCTTAAACACACACACACACACACACATATCCCTACCCCCCCCCCCCACATACACACACACACACATGCACAACCTTACCCCCATACTCACACATCCACATATAAACACATACACACACGCTCAAACCTACCCCCTTACAAATACCCCTCTCTCTCTCTCTCTCTCTCTCTCTCTCTCTCTCTCCTTCTCCTCTCTCTCTCTCTCTCTCTCTCTCTCTCTCTCTCTCTCTCTCTCTCTCTCTCTCTCTCTCCTCTCTCTCTCTCTCTCTCTCTCTCTCTCTCTCTCCCTCTCAGACACACAAAATACTACCTCCCTTCACCCACTAACCCTTAGGAAAACACACTCAAATTATGTTTTCATGCAGGCACGTGTGCACACACACACACACACACACACACACACACACACACACACACACACACACACACAGTGCCTGTGGCCTCTAATCATTGCGTTGTGTTAGGGGTTGGTGGAGAGATAGAGAGGGGCAGAGAGTGGTAAATATTTGGGGTGTGGGATATAACGTTCGTCTGTGCAAATCCTCTCACACACACGCACGCACGCACGCACGCACGCACGCACGCACACACGCACACACACACACACACACACACACACACACACACACACACACACACACGCACACACACACACACATACACACACACACACACACACACACACACACACACACACACACACACACACACACACACACACACACACACACACACACACACACACACACACACACACACACACACGCACACACACACAGTGTGTAACTCAGACAGAGCCACTTCCTTCCTGAGGGGTGATGATGTTTAGTCTCCCACCACGCCACCATCTGATTGGTCTGTTTGATCTGTTCCCACTTCCTGCTTGTGTTACGAGTCGCCCCCTGTGGGTTCTGATCGGGGATCGGTTGTTATCTACCAGATTACTACGTAGCACAAGTGGGAGGGCAGACCGTTCATCTGACTTCAGATCTGTGAAGGAGAAGGCGGGGGAAACGTAGTTGACTCAAGTACTGCACTTGAGTATAAAATAAATAATGTACAGAGCGTGGCTGAGTGTTCAATGGAGAAGGTTGCTTAGCTTTGGAGCTCCCGCATTTACAGCCATTTTGCTGCTTTTTACAAACTTTTTTGATGCACTTTTTATTGAACGAAAGATGACAATAACGCGAGAATCTAAGAATAGTTTGTCTCGTGCGACGTGGACTGTGAAGACGGCGGAGGCTGGTCTAGCTCCGACAGAAAATGTTTACATGGGGCGGGATAGTAGGGAAACGGTAGTGGTAGAGCATTTGTTTATAGCTTTTGGGATGAAAATGCTGGTTAGTTATTTTCAGGGGTGTAAAAAGTACCCAGAAATTATATTTAAATGAAAGTATGGGTACCGTCTCAAAATCGTACTCAAGAGAGTATCTGGCTAAAAACAAACTTGAGTAAAAGTAAAAAAAAAGTTTCTACTTTTAAATGTACTTAAATACTAAAAACTAAAAGTAAAAACTTTTTTTATGGGACTGTCTATTCTTCTGATAGCAGGTGTTTAATCAAAGATCCCCGCTTTCTAGTCTTGCACAAGGACCAATCAGCATGGGTATGGGCGGGTTCATTTTCCATTGATGGGGATTTGATTGGCTGTTTTTAAATAAAGTGCGGACGCAGGATTAATAACGTTAACGTTAGTTCAGCCAGAGAAAGAAACAAATATACTAATTATAATAGTTGGACCTGCGAGATTTGTACTTTGTACTTTGTAGGTCTGCATTTTAAATGTAAGGAGTAAAAAGTATGTTTTTTTTTCACTAATTGATCAAAAGTACAAGTATACAAACCTATTAATACTTGAGTAAAGTACAAATCCCCAAAAACAGTAGTTAAGTATTGTAACATAGTACAATTACTAAAGTACTTTACACCCCTGGTTAGTTTGCTGCCTGAAATCAAGCTGGCGGGCTCATTCAGAAAACAGCTAGAACGAGTCTCTGTAAGTAAGCTGGCTAATGGCTATGCATCCTTACACTACTGGCAAGTATTTCATACCACGCTATGTCCAAAAAATCCAAACCATCACTGTCTTTCGAAGGCCATAGCGGGCTCGGTTTTTAAGCTACTATGAAGGCAGTGGTACCATTATGTAACTTTAAATGACGCTACACATCATTCTAACTTAGCGGAAAAGGGGATAAATATTGTAACATTGCTAGGTTTAGCACCACGTTATTCACGAGGCAGGTGTTATAGTTCTCACTCAGGTCTTTATTACAACACAGGTGCATAGGTTGCAGTATAAGTGACTCATCGCTAACACTTCCCAAGAGAGTGCATCCTGGGTAGCCACACCCTCTTATACCTTCCCCAGGTCAGCCCCTGCCCCTTGACTCTGTCAACCCACGGCTCGCGCGACCAATGTCAGGTGTCATTCACTGGAAACTGTCAAGTTGATGAACAGATTTCGACTGTAAGAATCTGTAAGGGCATTAATGGGAGCAATTTAAATAATGTTGTTTTTGTTTTTTAATAACTAAAAAGTTACTTTTCTCAGTAACGCATTACTTTTCGGTGTAAGTAATCAGTAAAGTAACTGGGTTACTTTTGAAATGAAGTAACTAGTGATGGTAACTAGTTACTATTTTTCAGTAACTAGCACAACACTGGATATAACATGTATGTGTGTGTTCCAAATAGATCACCCTGATGTCACATCCCACCTGACTCTGCTCACTTCCCTCCACCTATGCAAGGACTTCTTCCCCCACCTGCTGGACAATTCCCCTCACCTACCCTTGGACTACCCTCACTTGATCATACCCTCCTAGTGCACTTGTGTATCTCTAAATTATCCATGTTCCTCAGTGTTCTCCCCATCTTGTTGTCTTTCCCAGTTTGCTTGTTGCCCTTTGTATTCCCTTGTCTAGTTTAGGTTTAGTCTTGTTAGTGTTTATGTCTCCAGTGTGTTAGTTAGTGTATTTGTTCAGTCTTGTCTTGGTCCTTTAGTCTGTCAGTCTGTTTCCCCTCCCAGGTGTGCCTCATTGTAATCAGCCCTCATGTGTCCCGTTTGTCAATTACCTTGTGTCTTTAAGTCTTGTCTGCCTGGTTCCTGTTGTGTGTGCATTGTTCTATGTTCCTGGTATCCTGTACTATGTTCCTGATTCCTGTCGATGTACCTTGTTCCTGTCATTGTTTCCTGTCCATGTTCCTGTTTGCTATTCACCCTGCCTGCCATGCTGTTTGTTTCCACGCCATGCCACGTTAAGTATTTGTTATAGTTTAGTGTTTTTCCTGTACTCGCTTTTGTTTAAGTTTTCCCTCTTCCAGCTTTGGCTGAGAGGTTTTTGTTTGTAGTTTAGTTAAGTTTATGTTTAAAGTAAATCTCCTTTGATCCACTACCCGCCGTGTCTTGTCTGTTACTTCATCCCCTGTCTGCATTTGTGTCTACCAACACTTCCACCATGTCAAACCATGACACCTTAACTCATTGACTGCCACACTGTTTTCCATCTTTACTCCCTGGCACCATTGTTATTGACCATTTTCACGATGTTTGCGGACCCATCGTATATTCTAATCTATATTATAGCTATGGGCTCATTTGACAGGCACTATTTATACTCCAACAGGGACAAAACAGTTTATTTCTACATACATTCGTTTGTGCGCTATACCACGCAGAAAATCGCCCCGTTTCACAATAATCCAGGCTGGTTTTCTAGATTTTTTGTGTTTTTAGTGTTTTGTGCGCATATGCGCAAATCTCATGGCTGCTCGCCTGAAATGTATATTATTGCCAGGTCAAAGGTAAACACCACCATGTTTCTTCACAAAGTCGGGGCGGGGGGGGGGGGGTAGTTTTCCGACGCTGCGATCATTACAAAAGCATGTTTTATGATGGGGTTCGGTAAAATAGACGTTACCTTTGTCAGAAGGTACACAACCATATGTTTCTTCACAAAGCCATCGGGGGAGGGGGGGGGGGTCATTTTCCCATGCTGCGATCATTACAAAAGCATGTTTTATGATGCGGTTTGGTAAAATAGACGTTACCTTTGTCAGCAGGTACTGTCCACTCTCGCTCCAAGTGTCTTCGATCAGAACAGGATCAATACATATATGAATAATCCGTTTAGTCTTCTTCTAATATCCAATAGTTCGCTCAAGGCAATCGCCATTGTTGAACGTTAGTTGGCTTTCTCTCTCCTCTCTCTCCTTTCTCTCCTTGGCTGTACTGCTCACTGCTGCTCTCCCTAGTGAGCTCTCGCTGCGGCGCGGGGCGGTCCTCCACACTATAGATATCACGTTTTTGGCGCTCAAGCATTGGCTCTCAGAAACAAGATATCTCGTTATTGGCGCTCAATGAGTTAAGAGTCACAAAGGGACAGTGATATTGTGATATTGTGATGATGTGCAGACTAGTTTAGATGCATCATTAGATTTTGTGGGAGATGTTGGGTCGTATATATGTGATGTTTGTGATTGTGAACGGGTGAGGATGTGCGCTCGGTTGATCAACCAGATCCCACCTATTGGTGTCGGAGTGTCTGGAGGAAAGTTTAAAACGTGTCTCCTGCCTTCATGATTTAAAAAATACAAGATTCCAGAAAAACGTCAAGGATGCTACACAAAAAAGTCAAGACTTATTTCCATCGTGGTCCTTGGTCTCAGACAGACAAAACATGACCATAAATAACAATTTGACAAACTACATAGACATGAACATTTTAAATGCAGTACAAACGTAGTCACAGGCAACAATGTATCAGACACCATGTTCATGCATTTTAAAATCTAGTTTTTGACATTGTCGAGGAGCCATGATTTTACTTTTTTCTTAAAATTGTGTCGGCTACTGATGCATTTTAGCTGTGAAGGTAGAAAATTCCAATGTGTGGCTCCCCAGAATTTAAAAGAACATTTGCCCATATTTGTTTTGAACCTTGGAATACGCAGGTCAGCAATGCTGGCTCTGGTGTTATGGGTATGCATGTCCCTGTTCCACTGAAAATAATTAGTAAGATAAGAGGGGGCCCTATTATTATAAATGTTGTGAACTATGTTGAGCTGAAGTTGAACGGACCTGGCTTCCAGCAACTAGAAGTGTTGTTTGCCCACATGTGCTCTGGAGGCTAGTCCTAGAGTTAATCGGATGAGTTTGTTTCTGGGAAAACCTGTAACTTATCTTTTAAAACTTTGGTCAGACCTCCGTACCAAGAACAGATAGCATAGTCGAAGCAACAAGAAACAAGAGAATTTGCCAGAATGCGAAAACTTTCAGGGTCTAATAAATGTGCTTTCCTCGCCAGAAATGTAGTTCTGCCATTCACCTTGCTCACAGTTTTGAGAGCCATGGATTCCCCGCTCAGGCTGCTGTCTAGGTGGCAACCGAGATAGCTTATACACTTTTTTGCCACAAAAGGCTGGTCCTCGAGATGTATGCTGGGCGAGACCAGCTTCTGCAGCCTAGGTTGGGAACCAAAGATGATGTATTCTGTTTTGGCCATATGCAGAGATAATGTATTGTCAATGAGCCAATGTTTTATGGTGGTAGAGAATTCCTTACTGAGAGAGTGGCCTGTAGCTTGTCCACATCCTCATCGGAGGAAAGGATAGCAGAGTCATCCGCGTAGAGCACAGCATCCTCTCAGCGCCCTTCACCACTGCCCCATATTTGGACACAAGAGTGCGTCCTGGAGGCTCACCCAGCGAGGCCATAAACCATGTCTTCACAATGTCCTGGGTTTGAATCTAAACTCATTTGCATACACCCCCCCCCCCCCCCGCCTCACAGTTACACAACAGGTCTTGTGATGATGCTGTGAACACGTGAACACACACACACACACACACACACACACACACACACACACACACACACACACACACACACACACACACACACACACACACAGACTCGTCTATGACTGGCTCTGCAGTACAGCCAACTCGTTGTTTGGGATAAGATTTGCCCCTAGGACCTCTGTCACCTAGTGATCTACTGCACAAAACCCCCAGACTTTAATTGACTCTATAACAGTATTTTTCAATCTCTGGATCTAAGTACTGTACACACAGAGCGAGTGTTAAATGTACTCAAATATACACACCATTTTATCAATAGGCTTATACTAATATAAGAGGGGGGTGGGGGGGGAGAGGAGATGAGATTGACCGCTGGTCAATGGTCTCTAACTACACCCCCTCAAGGGGGGGGGGGTCCTCAAAGAGAGGAGAGGAGAGGGGAGGGGTGAGGAGAGAAGAGGAGAGTGGAGGAGAGGGGAGGGGAGGAAACAAGAGGGGAGAGGAGACAAGAGGGAAGGAGAGGAGAGAAGAGGGGAGGAGAGGAGAGGGGAGGAGAGGGGAGGAAACAAGAGGGGAGGGGAGACAAGAGGGGAGAGGAGACAAGAGGGAAGGAGAGGAGAGAAGAGGGGAGGAGAGGAGAGGGGAGGAGAGGGGAGGAAACAAGAGGGGAGGGGAGACAAGAGGGGAGGAGAGGGGAGGAAACAAGAGGGGAGAGGAGACAAGAGGGTAGAGCCATATGAAATCCGCGATCACGGAATTGCGGACGGAATCGCGGAATTGAGCAATAAAAATGGAATCAA
>NW_028174866.1:532772-535787 GCF_963971535.1 Notolepis coatsorum
TCTGTTCAACTATCAAAATGATCTGTATCTGTATCTGTTCAACTATCAAAATGATCTGTATCTGTTCAACTATCAAAATGATCTGTATCTGTATCTGTTCAACTATCAACATGACCTGTATCTGTATTTGGACAGAGAGTGGGAAGTGGGGGGCATCAAATTAACAAATTAGATTAAAGGAAGTCACGTTAAATCCGGCAAATATATTTTCTGACCTAATATTAATTGGAAATGCAATTGTTGTGTCTTCAAAGCATCAAATTGCTTTAATATTTAGCATATCATTATGTCATACTGTACTTGTCATTTGTACTTATGCTCTCTCTTTAATTGTAACCAGTTAAGCCCGAGCCATATTTTCTAAAGATGTGCCTAAAAGTACATACCCAAGTAAATGGAAGATTACTCCACTTCTACAGGGTCCATTAGCATGTTATTGGTATCTACTAGGGACATCTATGGACCTCATGGACCAACATATTGTGTTTGTTACTATGCTTGAGTAAATTGTAATGAACCAAAGGAGAATATCAATTATTATTATTATACATTTTATTTCCATCTTTGACGGTGAATAACACCATCCTAACATTGACCAAAAGTGGAAAATGTAGCTACTGAGCTCATTCAGCACCTTCTTAGAATAGAATCTTTATTGTCATACTGAATATAGTGCAAAATGATAATGTCAATAATAATAATAATATAATAATATAGTATCAATGTCCCAATGTCCTCAATAATAATAATATATAGGGATGCTCGATATTGGCTTTTTTACCGATACCGATATTCCGATATTGTCCAACTCTTAATTTCCGATACCAATAGCAACCGATATCAACCGATACCGATATATGCAGGGTTCCCCCCCCCCCCCCCCAAAAAAACTGAATAATTTCAGGTAACTAATAATTTCACTGGATATATAACAAATATTGTTATTGTTTTTTTTTTTTTTTACCGATACCGATATTTTCCGATATCACATTTTACTGCCGTTATCGGCCGATAATATCGGTCGGCCGATAATATCGGACATCCCTAATAATATACCATCAATGTCCCAAGTGCAATAGTGCTAGTGCAAATAAATAAATATTACAGTGACAGTCCAGTTGAGTTAATGGATGGAGGGGGGGGGGGGGGGGGGTGGCGTTGACTTGCAATGGATGGAATAGTGTATAGTGCAGCAATGCAAGTCCGGTTCACAGTTATTGTTGTAATGGAGAAGTGGGAGTTATGTCACTGGGGGTTGGGGACGGGGTGTGCGGGGGGGGGGTGGGATGCGGGGCGGCAAGTTGATGTTGATCGTTGAGCAGCCTGACAGCCCGTGGATAGAGGCTGTTGGTCAGTCTGCTGGTTCCGGACTGGATGGATCTATACCTTCGACCAGAGGGCAGCAGTTGAAAGAGATGGTGTGCTGGGTGGTACTGGTCCTGTAAGATGTTATTCACACGACGTAGGCAGCGGGAGGTAAAGACTGTGGAGATATCTGGGAGGCCTTGACCACTCTGTGGAGGGTCACGTTGAGATCAAGTGTACAAAAAATCTAAACAAATGAATAAAGGGCAGATGATTTACAGGGTTTTGTTTTTTGGGAGACTCGTGTGACTGGGAGACTCATGTGACTTGTGTGACTGGGAGACGTGGTAAATACACAGGTCACAACATGTTTACAGGAACGTTTGGGAGTTGTATTTTGATTGTATTTGGAGTATATTTCCTGACTGTAGTGAACTAGGCTAGATGTCTGCCCCACTTCCAGTGATGAAGCTAAGCTAGGCTAACGGTCCAGCCGTTCCCTAAGCCCAATGCATGCAGAGAGACGAAAAAGGTATGTATCTTCTTGTCTAACTCCAGGGAAGATGTTAAATAAGCTAATTTCCCAACTGTTGGAGTTTTCCTTTAAGAGTGTAGAACAGGGGCGGATTTAGGATTGTAGGAGATCCGGGGCTTAGCCCAGATAGGTGCCCTTTTTTTTTTTTTAATTTAATGAACCTGTACGTGCAATTTCCTGCAATATAGAGCCTTCAATCTTGACCAATAAAGCTGCTCTTTTCACTATAAAACTCAGTTAACCTAGATTTATATATTGGGGGGGATATATCATATTTTTCATATGATCAAAAAGTGGTGGAGCAAGAGCATACCTTTGCTCCCCCAAGTTCAATAGTGGGAGAGCAGAGATGCTCCGAATGCTCTTATGGCCAGGCGTCTATGATTCACTGATACAAAGTAAAATAGTGCAGTGCAATAAAATAG
Organism: Notolepis coatsorum; assembly: GCF_963971535.1. Lineage (NCBI taxonomy): Eukaryota > Metazoa > Chordata > Actinopteri > Aulopiformes > Paralepididae > Notolepis > Notolepis coatsorum. The sequence goes on from NW_028174866.1 coordinate 535,038, forward strand.
TTAGTAAAATAGAATAAAATAATGCAATAGTGCATTGCAATAAAATAGTTATCATCGTATTCTTTCGGGAGGCCGGTAAGGAGTGCATTACAGTAGTCGAGTTGGCTTGAGATAAAGGCATGGATCTGGTTTTCAGCGTCCTTTTGATTTATAAATGGCCGTACTTTAGCTATGTTTCTAAGGTGGAAGAATTAAGTTTTTGTCAACTTGTTGATTGTGATTTAAAGCTTAGGTCTGAGTCTACCATGACACCAATACTTAACTCACTCAAATACAGTTAGCAGCTGGATAGACCACAGATGGAAATTAGCTTCTGCTAAATCTGTGCAAACATATTTTCATGTAACAAGGATGAATTGTCAAAAAATTTATAAAAATAAAAAATAAATCATTTTTTTCTTTTTTTTAAATAGATTCAGGGCTTTTCAGAAAACATTCGGGGCTTGAGCCCAAGTAGCCACCCCCCGCCCCTGGTGTAGAACAGCAGGCCTTGCACACATCCCACCTTCCTTCCCCTGCTAAATCAGGTGTGTTCTATTGAAGCAGCTTGTAGACTGATATGTAGGCTGTCCATACAATTTTGTTGTTCTCCCACAATAAAGTTTAATATCTGTGTGATGTTCTGAAAACAAAATCAGCTTTATAGAGCAGAAAAAGCAGAAAAAGTGAAAGCATGATAATTATAATGTCGGACCGACGTTGCTCACGTCTCTCCTACTCTCCTCTCTTCTAAAGCATGTTAACTAAAAG